>NC_060269.1:10704113-10801125 GCF_021613505.1 Equus quagga
GCAAGATTTCATTCTGTTTTATGGTTGGATAATATTCCACTGTGTACATATATACCACAATTTCTACAACTATTCACCCATAGATGGACATTTAGGTTTTTTCCATGTCTTGGCTGTTGTAAACAATGCTACAATGAACATGGGGGTGCAAATATCTTTTCAAGTTAATGTTTTGTTTTCGTCACATAAATACCCATAGGTAGAATTGCTGGATCATGTGGTATTTCTTTATAATTTTTTGAAGAACCTCCATGCTGTTTTCCATAGTGGCTGCCAAAGGTTTCCTTTTTTCCACATCCTTGCCAACACTTGCTGTTTCTTTTCTTTTTGATAGTAGCCATTTTTGAGGTAATATCTTATTGTGCCTTTGACTATCATTTCCCTGATGATTAGTTACATTGAGCTTCTTTTCATTTACCAGTTGGTCATCGGTATGTCTTCTTTGGAAAAGTATCTATTCAGATATTCTGCCCATATTGTAATCTTTGTTTTTCTTTTTCTTTTTTTTTTTTTTTTTGCTATTGAGTTGTGTGAGTTCTTTAGATTCTTTGGATAGTAACCCCTTATCAGACATATTTACAAATATTTTCTCCCATTCAGTAGGCTGCTTTTCATTTCGCTGATGGTTTCCTCTGTTGTGCAGAGCTTTATAGTTTGACGCAGTCCCACTTGTTTGGTTTTGCTTTTGTTGCCTTTGCTTTTAGTATCAGATACAAAAAATCGTCACTAAGATCAATGTTGAGGAGCTTACTGCCTATCTTTTCTTCTACAAATGTTCTAAGTTCAGGTCACACATTCAAGTTTTTAATCCATTTTGAGTTAATTTTTGTGTATAGTGTAAGATAGTGATCTAGTTTCTTTCTTTTGCATGTGGCTGTCCAGTTTTCCAACATCATCTATTGAAGAGACAGTTCTTTCCCTCCCCATTGTATATTCTTGCTTCCTTTGTCATAAACTAATCGAACATATATGCATGGGTTTATTTCTGGGCTCTCTATTCTGTTCCAGTGATCTATGTTTTTATGTCAATATCATACTGTTTTGTTTAGTACAGCTTTGTACTACCATTTGAAATCAGGGAGTGTGATGCCTCCAGCTTTGTTCTTCTTTCTCAAAATTGCTTTGTCTATTTGAGGTCCCTTGTGCTTCCAGATAAATTTTTAGGATTATGTGTTCTTTTTCTGTGAAAAATGCCATTGGAATTTTGATAGGGATTGCATTGAATCCGTTGATTGCTTTGGGTGGTATGGACATTTTAACAGTATTCTTCTAATCCATGAGCATGGAATATCTTTCCATTTATTTGTGTTTTCTTCAATTTCTTTCATCAATGTCTTATAGTCTTCAGTGTACACTTCTTTTACCTCCTTTGTTAAATTTATTCCTACGTATTTTGTTCTTTTAAATGTAATTGTAAACTGGATTGTTAATTTCTCTTTCTGATAGTTTATTGGTGTATAGCTATGCAACAGATTTATGGATATTGTTTTTGTATCCCATAACTTTACTAAACTTGCTTACTAGTTCTAACACTTTTTTGGTGCAGTCTTCAGGCTTTTCTATATATAATATATATTCTGCATATAAAAGAAGTGATAATTTTACTTCTTCCTTTCTGATTGGAATGCCTTTTATTTCTTTTTCTTGCCTAATTGCTCTGGCTAGGACTTTCAATACTATGGTGAATAAAAGTGGCGAGAGTGGTCATCCTTGTCTTGTTCCTGATTTTAGAGTATGATTTTGCGATTAAACATGTTGTTAGTTGTGGGCTTGTCATATACGGCCATTATTATGTTGAGGTACGTTACCTCTATAAGCACTTTGTTGAGAGTTTTTATCATAAATGGATGTGGAATTTTGTCAAATGCTTTTTCCAAATCTGTTGAAATGATCATATGATTTTTATCTTTGATTTTGTTAATGTGGTGTATCGCCTTGTTTGATTTGCAGGTGTTAAACTTTCTTTTCAATCCTGGAATAAGTTCCACTTGATCATGGTGTATGATCCATTTAATGTATTGTTAAATTTGGTTTGCTAATGTTTAGTTGAGGATTTTTGCATCTTTGATCAACAGGGGTATGGTCTTTTAATTGTTTTTTCTTGTGGCATCCTTGTCTGGTTTTGGTATCAGGGTAATTCTAGCCTCACAAAATAAGTTTGGAAGTATTCCTGCCTCTTCTGTTTTATGGAAGAATTTGAGAAGGATTGGTATTAATTGTTCTTTGAATGTTTGGTAGAATTTATCCAAAAAGTCATCTGGTCCTGGACTTTAGTTTCTACTGATGTTTTTAATTACTGATTCAATCTTTTTTTTTTTCCCAAGGAAGATTAGCCCTGAGCTAACATCTCCTGCCAATCCTCCTCTTTTTTTGCTGAGGAAGACTGGCCCTGAGCTAACATCTATGCCCATCTTCCTCTATATTTGGGACGCCTACCACAGCATGGCTTGCCAAGTGGTGCCATGTCCACACCCGAGGTCCGAACCGATGAACCCCGGGCAGCTGAAGCAGAACATGCAAACTTAACCGCTGTGCCACCGGGCTGGCCCTACTGATTTAATCTTGTTGGTAATTGGTCTGTTCATATTTTCTGTTTCTTAATGATTCAGTCTTGGTAAGTTGTATGTTTCTAGGAACTCATCCATTTCTTCTAGGTTCTCCAATTTATTGGCATTTAAGTGTTCATAGTAGCCTTTTATGATCCTTTGCATTTCTGTGGTATCAGTAGTAATGTCTCCTCTTTCATTTCTGATTCTATTTATCTGAGTCCTCTTTTTTTCTAGGTGAGTCTAGCTAAAGGTTTGTCAATTTTGCTTATCTTTTAAAAAAAAGTTCTTTGTTTTATTGATCATTTCTATTGTCTTTTTGTCTTTATTACTTTTATTTCTGCCTGATTTTGTTATTTCCTTCCTTCTACTAACTTTGGGCTTCTTTTGCTCTTTTTCTAGTTCCTTGAGGTATAAAATAAGGAGGATTTTTTATTTTTTTTGAGATTTTTCTTGTTTCTTGATGTAGGCATTTATTGCCAGGATCTTCCCTCTTAGATCTGCTTTTGCTGCATCCATAATGTTTTGTATGCTGTATTGTCATTTTCATTTGTCTCAATGTAGTTTTTCATTTATCTTTTGATTTCCTCTTTGACCCATTGGTTGTTCAGTTTGTTTGTTTTCTTATTATTGAGCTGTAGTTGTTCTTTATATATTCTGCATTTTAACCCCTTAGCCAATATATGGCTTGCAAGTATTTTCTCCTATTCCATAGCTTGCTTTTTCACTCTGTTGATGTTTCCTTTGCTGCATTGCAATTGTTAAGTTTAAAGTGGTCCCATTGTCTATTTTTGCTTTTGTTATCTATGTTTTTTGTGTCGTAGCCAAGAAATCATTGCTCATTTCAACATCATGAAGTATTTCTTGTATGTTTTCTTCTGTGATTTATAGTTTCAGGACTATGTTTAGGTCTTTATTGTATTTTTAATTAATTTTTTCTTGTACCAAAAAAGGGCCATCTTCATTCTTTTTCATGTGGGTACCCAGTTTTTCTGTCACATTTTGTGGAAGAGACTATCTATTCTCCATTGTGTGGTCTTGTCATCCTTGTCAAAGATCATTTTACTGTAAGCACATGGGTTTATTTCTAGGCTCTTTATTCTGTTCCATAGGTCTATATACCTGTCTTTATGCTTATAACATACTGTTTTGATTATTGTATCTATGTAATATGTTTTTGAAATTAGGAAGTGGGAGGCCTTCAACTTTGTTCTTCTTTCTCAAGGTTATTTTGGCTACTGGGGTCCTTTGAGATTCCTTATGAATTTTAGGTTGGGTTTTTCTATTTCTGCAAAAAGTGCCATTGGGGTTTGATAGAGATTGCTTGGAATCTGTACATCACTTTACATAGAATAGACATTTTTAACAATATTGTCTTTGTATCCATGGGCATGAGATCTCTTTCCATTTATTTGTGTCTTCTTGAATCTCTATCAGCAATGTTTTGTAGTTTTCTGTAGACAAGTTTTTGGCTCCTTGGTTATATTTATTGCTAAGTATTTTATTCTTTTTTATCTTATTGTAAATAGCATTGTTTTCTTAATTTCCTTTCAGACTTGATTGTTAGTGTATAGAAATGCAACTGGTTTTTTTGATGTTGATCTAATGTTCTTGAATTTTGCTAAATTCATTTATTAGGTCTAACTTTTTTAGTGGAATGTTTAGAGTTTTCTACATAGATGATCATGTATCTGTTAACTAAGACAATTTTACTACTTTTCCAATTTGGGTATCTTTTATTTCTTATTCTTATCTAATTTCTCTAGCTATGACCTCCCATAATATATTGAATGGAAGTGGCAGGAGTGGGCATCCTTGTCTTGTTCCTGATCTTAAAGGAAAACCTTTTAGATTTTCACCATTGAGTATGATGTTAGCTGTGGGATAGTCATATGTAATCTTTCTTTTGATGAGGTAGTTTTCTTTGATTCATAGTTTGTTGAGTGTTTTTGTTATGAAAGAGTGTTAAACTGTCAAATACTTTTTCTGCATCAATGAGGTGATTACAGGATTTTTGTCTTTCATTGTTAATGTGGTGTATTACATTTATTAATTTATATGTTGAACCACCTTGCATTCCAGGGGTAAATCCCTCTTGGTCATAATCCTCTTAACATGCCATTGAACTAGTTTTGCTAGTGTTTTATTGAGGATTTTTCCATTAATACTCATCAAGGATATTGATCTGTAGTCTTCTTTCCTTGTGGTGTCTTTGGCTTTGGTATCAGGGTAATATTGGCCTCATAAACTGAGTTGAAAAATATTCTCATTCCTAATTTTTTAGAACAGTTAGGAATTAATTCTTATTATGTTTAGTAGAATTTTTCAGTGAAGCCATCTATGGTCTTGGATTTTTCTGTTGGGAGGTTTCTGATTATTGACTCAACTCCTTATTTACTTGTTATAAGTCTGTTCGGATTTTCTATTTCTTCATAATTCAGTCTTGGCAGCTTGCGTGTTTCTAGACATTTATCTATCTCTTCTAAGTTATCCAATTTATTGGAAAATAATTGTACTTAGTAGTCTTTTATAATTCCCATTTTATTTTTGAGACATCTGCTATGCCTCCTCTTTCATTTCTGATTTCAGTTGATACCTCTTTTTTTTTCCTTAGTTGATCCAGCTGAAGACTGGTTAATTCTGTTGAGTTTTTTTCAAAAACCAACTCTTGGTTTCATTGATTTTTTTCCCTATTGTTTTCTATTCTTTATTTCTGCTCTGACCTTTATTATTTTCTTCCCTCTAACTTTGGGTGTAGTTTGTTATTCTTTTTTTAGTTCCTTGAGGTATAAAATTAAGTTGTTAATTTGAGGGTTTTTTTTTTTTAAAGATTTTATTTTTTCCTTTTTCTCCCCAAAACCCCCCGGTACATAGTTGTGTATTCTTCGTTGTGGGTTCTTCTAGTTGTGGCATGTGGGACGCTGCCTCAGCGTGGTCTGATGAGCAGTGCCATGTCCGCGCCCAGGATTCAAACTAACGAAACACTGGGCCGCCTGCAGCGGAGCGCGCGAACTTAACCACTTGGCCACAGGGCCAGCCCCGAGGGTTTTTTTTTAATGTAGGCGTTTACCACTATAAATTTCCCTCTTATTGCTTTTACTGCATCCCATAAATTTTGGAATATTGTTTTTGTTTTCCTCTGTCTCAAGATATTTTCTACCTTCCCTTTTGATTTCTTCTTTGACCCAGTGGTTTTTCAAGACTGTGTTTCATTTCTACATAGCTTTGGATTTCCCTGTTGCTATTGGTTCCTAGTTTCGTTCCATTGCAACCAGAGAAGATACTTTATATGATTTCTATCTTCTTAAATTTGTTAAGACTGCTTTTTGTGGCCTAACATGTGACCTATCCTGGAGAATGTTCTGTGTGCCCTGGAGAATGTGTATTCTGTTCCGGTGGGGTGGAACCTTCTGTTTATATCATTTAGGTCCAATTGCTATAGTCATTCAAGTCTTCTCTTGCCTTATTGATGCTTCTATCTGGTTGTTCTATCCATTATTTAAAATCAGGTATTGAAATATTCTTGTATTATTGAATTACTCTCTATTTCTTCCTTCAATTCTGTCATTATTTGCTTCATATATTTGGGTGCACAGATAAGTGAATATACATTTACATTTATAATTGTTATGTCTTTACAGTGCATTTTCCCTTAATGTTTTTCTTTGCGTCTTGTGACAGTTTTTTACCTTAAGAATATTTTCTTTTATATAAATTTGGCCACCTCTGCTCTCTTTTGGTTACAATTTGTGTCGCATATCTTTTATCATCCTTTTACTTTTACCCTATGTGTGTCTTCACATCTAAGGTGAGTCTCTTGTGGACATTGCATAGTTACATCTTGTTTTTTCATCCATTCAACCACTCTGTATCTTTTGGGGCATTTAATCCATTTATATGTAAGTATATACTGATGGGAAGGACTTACTATTGTCATTTTGTCAATTGTTTTCTGGCTGCCTTGTAGCTATTTGTCTCTCTTTTCCTCTCTTACTGCCTTCTTTTGTGTTTTGTTGATTTTTTTTCACTTGACATGCTTTGATTCATTTCTAATTTTATTTTATATGTCTTCTATAGTTATTTTCTTTATTGTTCCTTTAGGACTTATGTAAAACATCTTATCATTATAACACTTTATTTTAAACTGATAACTTCAATCATTTCTACTCTGTTATATCTCTCTTTCCCAACTGTATCTTATCGATATTACAAATTACATTTTTATATATTGTGCATCCATTAAGAATTTTGTAGTTATTTTTTAGACTTTCTTCAAATTCTCTACTGGAATAAAAAGTGCTTTACACACCACCATTATATTGCTATACTTTCTGTATTTGTCTACTTACTTAGCTTTGCCAGCAAGCATTATGCTTTGGTAGGCTTTTGTGTTGCTGTCTAGCATTCTTTCATTTCACTTTGCAGGATGCCTATTAAGATTTCTTGTAAGGCAGGTCTAGAGGTGATGAACTCCTTCACTTTTGTTTATCTGGGAAAGTCTTAATTTCTCTATTTTTGAAGGATAATTTTCCTGGATATAGTTTCCTTGGTTGGTAGATTTTTTCTTTCAGCCCTGTGAATATATCACCATACTCCCTTCTATCCTGCAAGATGTCTTCAGAGAAATCCATTTATAATCTAATAGGAACTCCTGTGTCTGTAATGAGGCTTTTTCTCTTGCTATTTTCAAGATTCTGTTTTTGTCTTTGATTTTTGATAACTTGATTATAGTATGTCTCAGTATGGGTTTCTTTGGGTTCATTATGGTTAGAGTCTTAGGTTTCTTGAATTTTGATGTCCATTTTCTTCAGATTTTGGAAGCTTTTGGCCATTAATTCTTCTAACAAGCTATCTATCTCTTTCTCTTTCTCTTTTCCTTCTGGAACTCTTATAATTGCATCTATTGGTCCACTTGGTGGTTTGCCATAACTACCTTAGGTTTTCTTCACTTCATTCTTTTTTCTTTTGCTCTTCTGACTGGATAATTTCAAGTGACTTGTCTTTGAATTCATTGATTCTTTCTTCTGCTTTATTCAGTCTGCTATTGAACCCCTCTAGTGAATTTTTTAATCCAGTTATTGTATTTCTCTCCTCTAGAATTTGTTTGATCCTTTTTTATAGCTTTTCTTTGTTGATATTCTCATTTTCTTCATGCATTATTTCCCTGATTTCATTTAGCTGTCTGTTTTCTCTTTAGAGAATCAAGCTCCTTTAAATCTATTGTTTTGAATTCTTTGTCAGGTAATTCATAGGTCTCCATTTATTTGGAGTTAGTTTCTGGAGATTCATTTTGTTTCTAGTTTGGGCCATGTTTACCTATTTCTTCATGTGCCTTGTGATTGTGTGTGTGTGTGGTTAGTTTTATGCATTTGTAAAAACAACCCACCTATCCCAGTCTTTATGGACTGGCTTAATACAGGGTAAGACCTTCACTGATCAGCCCAGCTAGAAATTCTTGGGGGCCCCTGAAACTTTTGGGAGGAAGATGAGATATCTCTGGGCTCATGCATGTAATTTCTCAAAAGGAGAGTTTTGCCAGTTTCTTTTTCAGAAGCTCACAATCTGTTGCTCCCTCTGGTATCTATCTGTTGTACTGCAAATCCTCTGGCACTACAGCAGAAATTCGCCATGCTTTCGCAGCCCCAAGACATTCAAAGTATGCTAGCTCCCCACCGGCACTGGAAGTCAGGCGAGACAGATACTAGTCCTCTGGGAAGCTCCCTTAAAAGCTGGACCACAAGATGCCCACTCCACTCTTCTCTCTCTCTCCTGATGTTGAAGCCAAGAGTTGGGCACTTTTTCCCAATCATGCCAAAGTCCACCAGCCTAAGTCTGTGGCACCACATGCCCTTTGATCTCACAGCAAGTTGTCCCTGCTCTCCTGTGTATATATAAGTATATATATATACGTTTATACACAGATTACTCCTGTATATATATATATATATATACACACACACGCACATATATATGATATACATATATCTATACATATATATCATATATATGTGTATCTGTGTATATGATGAGCTACATTATTTTTCTCCTTATTTATGAAATTTTATGCCACAGAAAATTAATTTTATCTTATTAATAACTGTTTGGCATGCCATGATATAGATTTTAACAGAGCATTCGGAGTACTATTGGTGCTGAACAAAGCATGCAACAAGATGAGTGACATAGAGCTTTAGTCAGAGAGCATGGTTGGTCAAAATGTAGCCTTCTGATCTTGATTCAGTTTTGAATTAAACAGTGAAAATTGTGAATGTAAAGATACTGACACCATTTTGTTAACAAAATAAAATAATTCTCCATTTTGTAGATGAGAGATGAGAAACGCCAAAAGCTAAAGAAATCATATATTGCTTTGTGAACCACATATTTTGTTGATATTCATAACACCAACTATTTCTGTGATTGCATGTAGTTGCTCAAGTATCATATATGAGGGATATAGCCAGCATTTGAATACCCTGAACCTATCACTTTGGGACGAAAATATAAAATTTTTATAGTTGAAGATAATATAATTTCTTAAAGCATGATTGTTTTATAAATAGGCCAAGTTCTGAAAATTCAAAACATGGCTCCCAATACTTGGTGATTGATTTCAATCCACGAGGAAGGTAAAATGATGTTTTGGGTTTGTTTTAACAAAATCTTCCAAATGTTCTAAAGGTTACGAAGAAATACGTTGCAACCTTAATTTAAGAAAAGATGATAAAGAGAGTTCATTTGCCCCTGCTCTCAAAATGAAAAATGCAATATTTCAGTTCATGAGAGTGATAGGCTTATTAATTTAGCTTCCAAGTATAGCACTGAAAGTAGTCTTCAGTGAGAAATTCCTCTATAATTTCTGGATCTATATTCAATTTACAAATACAGAATTTATGAGTTGTCAAATATTTGCCAATATTTTTATGGTATACAATTATAAGTTAGGATATTTTAATTTAATAGAAATAATTATTATGAAAACAAAGCTAATGTTTGTACAGCCTTCCCTATGAGTCCTGTTTTGTTAAGATTTTCTTATCTATTGAAAGATTGTAAACAACTCTATTCCTCTTACTGAAACGACATAGTTTTATTTTTTTCGTGATTTGAATCTTTATAAAATTTCGTGAAATTCTAAGCTTATGGATACATGAATTCCAGTTGAGTGCTCTGTGGATGCCAAAAGCTAAAGAAATAAAGCATTACTTTGTGAACTACATTACCTGAGGATAACAGGGCTTGTATTTTGTTTATCTTTGCAAAATGGTGACAGTATATTTTTGGCATGTAATACTTTTTACATAAATGTTGCTTGCAATGAATCTAACTGAATTGACTAGAAATCTAATAAGGTAATAAAAGGCCGAGGTGTTTCTCCAAAAGAGAAAATAAAAAAGAGTACTTTAGTAAAACATGAGTTTCCACAGATAAGGAGTTAGAGACTATGTCACAATGCATGCAAAAGGAAAGAAAGCCTTCCATTGGCTTTAGGCAAATTTACTAAATTTATTTAAGTGTCAAACTGAAGCAGATATATAAAGGCAAGTAATGGAATTATTTGTTGGAGACACATAAGATTATACAGGCTAGCCTGAATGATGGTTCACAAAGGATTATTTTTGTATAGAAAAAATGCCATAGCTGAAAAGTAAACATTTTAATCTCTTAAAATCAAATTCAGGCATTAAAATCCCACAGTAAAGGCCCTCACTGGCAGAGAGTGAGGATCAACTCAGTAAAGACTGTTGGCAGACAAGGACTTTGGCTTGTTCAGACCCATGAGTGACCAAGGCGTTAAGCCAGCATATCCCTTTTGCTGGCAGAATTAGGAATCCAAATCTTGGCTGTTTACCTAACCATGACAGACCACCAGAAGTACTGATAACTCTCTGTTCTCAGAAGAAATGTTGAATGGATAACCCAAAAGATTTATCCAACACTAAAGATAAATATTTTCAATGGAGTACTTCAATAAAGCAAGGGAATAATTTAGGAATACATCAGACTTTTAACTGTTTGAATAGATATGCATTTTATAAATATAATAATTAAACCTAAAAATAGAATCTAGCAACATAAATTACTTACAACATGCAAAAACTAGAATTGTTGTAATTCCTTCAATTTAATTTCTAATTCTGAAAAAGTAATGCTTACCACTAAACCAAATTAAATACAAAGATACATGAAGAAAATGTGTAGTAATATCCACTCATCCTATATGCAATCTTATCCTACCAACCCACTCCTACACATCAATCAAATAATAAAAAATATGCAACCCAAACCAATGATGATGAAACTGAGGCAAAAAAGGAAGAAAAAAGGATTTTGCCTAACACGATGCAATGAACAGAGCTGGGATGTGAATCTGAGCAGTTTGCTTCCAGAATTCATATTCTTCATATAAACCTAACTCATTTGTTTAGCTGAACAGTATTTCCAAGTGTGGTATGTACTTTATATTTCCATAGATATTAAAAATGTATAACCCTACCAGAAGCACCCACTTCTCCTCCCTGCACTTGATGTGGTCTATTCAAAATCCTACACTAGAAGATGAATGATCGTTTATAACGTCCAGGATTTAGACATTTAAAATGTGTAGGATGTTAGGGGCCGGCCCCGTGGCCGACTGGTTAAGTTTGCACACTCTGTTGGCAGCCCAGCGTCTCACCAGTTCGGATCCGGGGCGCAGACATGGCATCGCTCATCAGGCCACGCTGAGGCGGCGTCCCACATAACACAACCAGAAGGACCCACAACTAGAATATACAACTGGGTGCTTGGGGGGCTTTGGGGAGAAAAAGCTGAAAGAAAAAAAAAGATTGGCAACAGTTATTAGCTCAGGTGCCAATCTTAAAAAAATTAAAAATAAAATTAGTAGAATTTTAGACACTTCAATAGAAAAACTGACAGAAAAAAATTAGGAATGGATAATTCTTGCACACACACAAATCTAAATGGTTAGAGCACGTATAAAAAGATATTCTGAAGAAAATTGAAACAATGAGATAAGACTTTTATTCTATCGGATTAGTAAAGATGAAAATATCTATGATGTTGTTGTCTCTGGGAATGTGGAATAAAGAATCTGCTTATACATTACTGGTGCAAATATACATTTTTTTCCCTAAGTATATGTAGTAATTCCTTCCTATCATCTGCCTTCATAAGCATATATATTTTGTTACAAACAAAAATCCCATAAATACTTTACAAGAAAAATTGCTTTATGCATATAGACCAGCGTACAAGATGGATGTATGTTTTTGCTTAAAATTTTACTCAAGTTGGACAGTGATGTCAGTTCCTGCTGTGAGAATAAATTTTCCAGTCATTTCAACACTCTTCAGAGAAGGAATGATTGAATTCAGAAGGGGAGTTAGCTTCAATGTAATCCCTCAATTAATTTAGAGTAATAGTAGCCCAAAGGAATATTTCAAAGTTGTTTAGAATAGAAGGAAAACAGAAATAAGTGGAGGAGATTTTTGTTCTCCTTTCATAATAAGAATTAATTCTTTTCATGCCCCCAGAGTATGTATTATATTGAATGCAATTGGTAGATATAGTTGTGATATTTTTAGCAGGCTAAAGTTTTTTTATTGATAGTAAGTGCAGAACTTGATTTTCTGGCAAATATTTCTACAAATGTTTAACTGAAAATTTACATTTTATGAAGTAATAATTCCTGCGATAATTAAGTATACAAAGCCAAAAATCTAAGTTTCTTAAGTACAAGCCCTTTACTTAATCTTCCTTAATATAAGTTTTCAAGCTTGAAAATCAGCTTTAATATTGATAATTCTAAACCTTCCCTAACAGGTTATATATTAAGTATAGATTAGGTTTTTCACTGAACTTATTTCAGTCAATTAGTGGCGTAATTTGTACCCTCATCAATGTCTTAAAGTAAGCTGAAAACGTCAAACGTTCACTAGGGAGTTCAAGTCAACTGTTGCTGTGTTTTACCCATAGCTTCCCAATTGTTTCCTCATCCTTCTCCCTTTAAACTTCTCTGAGTTTCCAACCAAAATCTGTTATGGAGCAAGGGCTGGCTCCACCTGAGGCGCATGGAAGCCAATACGCTGGAACATAGGTCTTTGGGGGAAGAAAATTTATTACACAATCGATTGGTAAGGAGACAGAGAAAGGCTCTCAGCTCTGTCTCCCACATCCGGGGTATAGAGTAAGGTTTAAGGGATCAGGGAAGCAGGCTGGTGTGTGGAAATGCTGGCAGGATAAGTTTCTATTGGTAGATCAAAATGTTCCCTTCTGTGTGTGCTCCTGGCTGGCTTGCCACCCCTGAAAAATTGTCTTAACATTCTGTTGTTAAGATGAGGTCAGTATAGTAAACAAGAGTAAAGGTTTTATGTCGATTTAAGTCATTGCCTTCTCTGTTGATGAGTTTCTAGAGATTTAGTCATCCTCTCCTTCCTGGCAGAGTGGAAGTCACCCTTACAAATGGAGATTTCTCTTATAAATGTAAGTTTCCCTTAAAAATGGCAACTTCTTCTAGATTTTCAGAGCTTTGCCTGTTTCTGCTGTTTCTTAAAAATAATCAGCCTAAAATAATTCCTATGCCAAAGAAGCATATTTTAGAATGGCAAATTCTGTTCCTGGTCCTGTGGTTACAAATCTAGCCAGCTGTAGGAAACAATTGAGAGAACTTGAATTAGAATGTAATGAAAGAGAATAGTTGGAATGGAGAATGACAAAGACTTTGTAAATATGACTCTTTCCATTCTGGTCCTCTAAAATGAACAGACTGAACTCAGATTAACAACAGATTGTTTATAGACATTGCTTTCTTACCACAGAATGTGATATGTCTATATCAGATACAAAATTTGGTGTAGCAATTGCCCTGTAAATGATGACTACCAATTCATATATAATTGATTTAACATTTCTGGAAATAATATAATTCAGTATAAGCATATTTAAATTCACAAGTTTGTCAAAAGTATCTCTAAAATTATTTAATGTTAATTAGTTGTGTCTTTCTTTTCATGACTGATATTAAACATTAAAATTGAAAATCCCACTCCTGGAGAAACAATGTGATACCATTTTAGTTATTTTGTAGACACTTTTTAATTTACTATACAATTTAACTCTTTGTCTAATAAATAGGATACATAAACTTGAATTAACTACTTATTTTGATTTTATACAAGTACCACAACTTCCAATGATGTCACGCTGGGGTTTTCCATATATGAGTAAATTTGTGATTACGTGTTGTTTAGATGGCGTTGAGAAATGAAGTGGAAGCTAGTTCATGAGCTGTTCCTCCTCATCCTCCACTTATTTTCTCTCACGTATCTTCTTACCATTTGAGGAGAGCCAAAGGTTTCAGTTAAGCATGGAAGTGAAATTGAGTGACTATTCAGAGAGAAATTAGTCTGCAATGGGCATATTGGATTGAACTAGAAGACATTAAATTGAGGTCTGCATTTAAATCATGATATCTCGGTACAAGAAAACTTCATATATTCAATTAGGAGTTAGAAAATGACTTGTATGTGTATATGAAACCAGCAAACAGCCACTGATGATTAAGTATCTAGGTACTAAAGTTTTTTCCTTTTTGCAATCACTGATTACAGCTTTTAGCTGTTTAACCCACCCATTGTTAACTGTGCTGCTTAGGCAGTCTGCTATCTGACTCCCACTAGGCTCCTATAGATAACATCTCCCTGGAGCCTGGGTCCCATGGTAATGGGTGTGCAAGTTGTTTTTTCAGGAATTAGAACTCCTTGTCCACTTCAGGCTGGTTGAGACTACCAACTCATCAACCAGGCCCATGCCAATGTCCCATAGGTGACCTTTTGAAATAAAGAGGCTAAAAACTCCACTCTCAGACCATGCTCACACCGCCATTTTGTGAACATGGGTCCTATGAAGAGGCATGAAGTCTGACTACGCTTGCGCAGATCATCAATTACCTCACCTCTCCTCACCTCCACATTTCAGACCACCTTGCCACCTATCCCATAAATATCCCTGAGTCTCTATTTACAGGGAAGTGAATTTGAGGTTCATACTCTCACTTCCTCACGTGGCTGCCTGGGATTAAACCCTCTCTCTGCTGCAAATCTCGTCGTCATCTCAGTGTTTGGCTTTCTGGGCGGTGAGCAAAAATAAACCTGGTTCGGTAACATATATACCTGACAATAGAGCCTGGATCAAAATGAGTAAGTAAGCTTTTATTTGTTAAACAGTCATGTTGCTTAACGACGAGGATACATTCTCAGAAATGCATCATTCGGTGAGTTCATCATTTTGGAACATCATAGAGTATACTTACACAAACCAAGATGGTATAGCCTGTGACACCACCATCGTGTATATATGGTCCCTCATTGACCGAAAGGTAATTATGTGGCTCATGACTGTAATTCATCTTTACTCACAGTCTTCCAAGCTTCTATTCCTTCTTTCTGGCATTGAAAGCCCTGCTGCTTTTGGATAAAGTTCTTCCTGTTTCAAGTCTAAAATCTCATTCCACTTATTCTTTTTTCAAAGGACTCAAATGTTTGTATCTAAAACTTTTTATATTAAGTCTCTTTCAAAATCAAGATTCTGAATTATGTCTGTATTTAATATTAGCAAATTGTAAACGTGGTTACTAAAGTTATTTACACAAACGTGTGAATGCAGTTTAATCCTCCTTGTGTCTATCAGCATGTTTCAAAGGAGTGCTTGTAGTGAAATGTGGGAGGTGGGGATAATACGCATAAAGATGGCAGCTCATGATTCCCACTGATTTGTCTCAAATATTTCATCTAGCAGAAAAATATGTGAAATAAAGCATGTTAATTCATAGTTTACAACTGAGTAGTATTCATTTCATAGGCCT
The DNA here is from genome assembly GCF_021613505.1 of Equus quagga. Lineage (NCBI taxonomy): Eukaryota > Metazoa > Chordata > Mammalia > Perissodactyla > Equidae > Equus > Equus quagga. Next base: position 10,719,525 of record NC_060269.1, read on the forward strand.
CTCTTTAATGTCATAAGTAACTGTCATCCCAGAGAGTCTTCACTTAGAGGTAAAGTATTTTCTTAGAATAAACTAATTAACAGTTAAAATCTGACTAATATGAAAGAGACCAATTTTTCATTTCCTTTAGCTATGAATAGAATGGCTTTCCATTATTATGTCACTTTCAACTGTGAACTATTGGAAAGAAAATATCTTTAATATAGCTGACCTGAGAAAAGAATAAGCAAAAGAAATTAGATGATTCTTGAGGTTTCTCAAAAGGACTATTTCAGAAACTGTTTACTATTTATTTTAAAGCTTAACTTTTAAGTTCTCAAATGAAAACCAAAACTGAGAGGAAAACAAAATCCATGCTTTGTTGAAAAATGTCAACAAACGACATTTACGACTTTTGGAAAAACTTTTAGATTCTTGAAATTGAATGACTCTTTATTTTGAAAGACTATGAAAGACTTGAAAGACTACGAAAACTGACAATAAAAATTCATTCTTTCATTTGGAAATTCCAGAAACCCGTTGTATTTTTTTTCAAATAAGATCATTTTAATTACAGAACTTTAAGAAGTGTGTATAAATTTAACCTGTAATGAAAAAATATTTATAGATAAATTGATTATCTTTCATTAGAATAAATTTTGTTAGTAGTTCTACATTTGTATCCAAGATCCCAAGATGTTAATTTAAAAAATTGTGAAAAGTGTTATGTTAAATTCCCTTAAACTTTTCAAGAAAAATATAACTAAGCTAATACTTTGGCCACTCCATGAATAACAAGGACCCAAATATTTGAGATTTTATTTGAGTTTACATCATAGGCTCTTCCTACTAATATGGCTACCTGATATTGGTCCCATGACATTAAAAACTTGCAATTTGGTAACCTTCAAATGTGCTAATGATCCAGAATATTCTACTCACTTTGGCCACATTGAGCCATCTATTTCTACCCCATTGATCTTGATTCTGCCCTACTATATTCTAAATTTTTGAAGCAGTCACTTCCTGTGTGTTCAGAATTTTCCCCCTAGCTCTTTGGCTCTCTTTTTTGTCGTCCTCTTCTAGCTGCTTATCATCTTACCATTTTATTAATAGCCATGCTCTGCTAAGTATGAACCTCGGTCTTTTCTAATTCTAGATGGACCTCCTGGATCATACAATTCTTTCCAGTGGATTAAATTTCCTCCTACGTGCTGTATTTTCCTAATTTCTGTTTCCAGCACACGATACTTTCCTGAGTCTGGAGCCCAGATCCTTATGCCTGACTGAAACCTAAGCATATCTACTCTGGGACTCCAAAGGCAAATGTCTCAAATATCATCTCTATTATCCTATTTTCCCTGATTGCTGTCCCCTTCTGTTTCTTAGTAATATGAATTGATTCAAATGCAGCCAAAGCCACTAGTCTTGGTATCACTCTTGATAATTCTTTTCTTTAGGCCTAGTAACTCAACAATGTTTACCAAGTACTGTTAATTATAAATTATGGAGTTGTTTTGATAAGTACTGCCACTAGTATAGTCCATATTCTGTGCCTGTACACTCTTTTAGCAAAATGTAGTGGGAGAAAAATATGAAGTTACACTAGAAGTTCTTATTTTAATTTTATGCCTTCAAACATCAAGTGGACCCCTTAAACTGCAGAACAGACTTATGGGAAGTGGCTAGTCCACTCATTATACCACTGTCCTTCATGATTTTATACTTCCTCCTCTCCCCTCAACCCACATGAGCAGCTTTACGATTGTCACGCACCCAATTCCTTTGCCTCCCACTTCACTGAGAAAATTGAAGCCATGAGAATTTTTGTAGACTCTAATAACCACAACTATCCAATTACCAATTACCAGAACGGGCAACTACATTCTCTGTGTTATAGCCTTTGATCTTACATGAAGTTTCCATGCTTTAATGAAAAAATGTCTCCACTTGTGCGGGAAAATCAATCTTCTTTTACCTACCTGAAGGCATTGCTTTAGGACTTCTCCCTTCTCTTTTCTACAATATCAAATTTCCACCCTACTGCATCTTTTTCTTAAGCACCCTGGCACCCAGGCTTCTCTGGATCACATTCTCCTGTCAGTTCCTGCCCAGGTTTTGGCTGTACTAGCAAACTTTTCAGGTGAGTTGCTTATACATCCTGCCTGCAATTCCTCTCCTCTCCTGCTCTCTCAAACCCAATAGACTTCATCACCCTACAGAGACTACATGCATCAAGGTCAACAATGAGCTCCACTTTGGAAAATAGAGTAGTCAATTTTCATTTCGCATGTTGTTTGAGCTAACGGCAGCACTTGATATAGCTGAGCACTCCGTCCTTCATCCACTTCACTTCGTCTGTGTTCACTCTAGCTCAGTCTCCTTTATGGCTTCTCTCTTTCTCCCAGCTCTTTAATTTTTTTCCTGAATTCTCTCTCTATATGTATATTTTTCTAATACGTTAATATAAGACATTTTAACAAAATATTTTGTGACTATTTATCTGTATAATTATGTCAAAAGTGATATAGTCATTAACTGAATGAAAATCTGTCAAGGTTAATGAAGAATTAAAAAACTAAAAGAATTTCTCTGACTTTGTCATTGCCCTAAGTAACAAGCTAAACTTGTAATATTGTAATCATGCAATTATTCAAAAGTTGCTCCATTAACGCATCAAGGCATTCAGTCAAATATATAACATGGTTGAAATGTAGAACTATTTCCAGTATAACTGGACTGAATTGATAAATTAGAACTTGAATGCTTTGCTTTTTTTCAAATCAATGACTTTTTCCAAGTTTCTCCAACAATAAAATAGTGTTCTCAGAACACTCTATGAGTGAAAACTACATTTTAATTTTACCTAGTGATAACATGCTTTCTCTGGATGACACTGGACATCATTTACTGGTATTTATATACTTTCATTTGAATAATGTATTGCATCTTGACTTCCATATTTGAAGATAAATGGGAAACAGCTTTTCACTACTTCAAAATTTTTCAGTGATATGATCCATCCAGGAAAACCAGAAGTCAGTGTTTCTAAATGTTTTCGGCAATTCACTACTAAAATACTGGAACATACTCCATCTTGCAATTCCACGTTTGTCCGATTTAATGACAACTCCCCTTTGGTCAAGCACATATCCCATGTTGAAATGGTCATTAGGGAAACGTAGTAAAATATTTCAGTTATCTTGGCATAATCTCAGCTCTCTAGGCTAACATTTTTCTGGGAAAAACGTCCTGTTAAGACATTTGACTCGCTTTTCATATTTTTTCTTTGTAAGATCCACAACTCTTATACTTGCAGTCTCCAAATACATTTCAGATGATGTAGAAATCTAGTGCTTTCTGAGGTTTTGCAGCTCCTGCATAGGGCACTTTCACAGGAACACTTCAATGACTGGCTTCCTGGGAGTAAGTGATGAGTGATTCAACACACTGTTCCTCCCACACCTCAGAGGGGCAGGCCCAGCACCCACCCAGCACCCTCTGGACCAAGCTGGCTAGCCCACCTCCTACCTGCCCTTTAAAGGTAACTACTGACAGGAACCCTAGCTATCCCTGGTCTTTCAATGTTGAGGAGCCTTATGTCTCAGTCTTTTTCTTTCTCCTTTCCCTTGTTGATCTCAACAAGCCCCATATCTTTAACATATATGACAGACTCCTAAATTTATATCCTCTGCCAAGATGTCTCTAGAACTGTATACTCATATCAAACTGACTACTTGACATCTTTTCTAGAATGGTGAGTACACATTCACATTTGTCATATCCAAACCTAACCTATTGTTTCCCCAAAACATATTCCCGATGTCACCTTTCCCATCTCAGTTGTCTACAATTTCTCAGTTGCACAGGCAACTAGAGGCATCCTTGACTACTCTTTTTCATACCACTCACTAAATATATCAGAAATTCTTGTTGCCTCTAACTTCAAAATACATACATTATCTAATTGCTGTTTTCTACCTCTCTTGTCGTCACCACAAATCCATTCCAATCGGAGTTACTCTAATGGCTTCTGAACAGGTCTTCCTGCCACTACACCTGCCCGCTGACAGTTCTCTCTCAAAACAGTAGGCAGGGTGACTCTCCTAAATTATCAGTTTGAGTCGGCCACTCTTCCTCTGCTTAAAACTCTGCGATGATTCTCCTTTTCACTAAGACTAAAAGCCCAAGTCCATACGGTGGCCTATAGGCTTCATATTGTCCACCACAATCCCAAATCTCAGACCTGCTCTAGTCTCTGTCCTCCATTTGCTCACTCAGTTCCAGCCTCTCTTGTCCCCTTTGCTCTTTTTTAAACACTCTAGGCAAGCTCTCACAGCCTTGCTCTGGCTGTTTTCTTTTTTTTTTTTTAATAGTGCTTGTGCCTTTCCAATAGAATATGTAATTTATCAATTACATATTGATAGGATGAAGAAAAGGATGGCAAACCTTCCCTTGTAGGTTACATGTAAGCTTTGGGTACTATTAGACCTATTTAATTAATGAGGCTGAAATTCTCTTACAGGTATCATGGAATGAGCACCTCATCTCTGTGAACAGTTGCCCCTAACTCTTCCTTCCCGACAAAAGAATTCTGTCCTGACGGCACCCACTGTCTCTCCATCTCCACCCGCCCTGTCCCCTCACTGCAGCTCTGCCTGGCTGCCTCTTTGCCAACTCCCGCAAAGAGTCTACTTCACGTTAGATAAGGATTCGAGGAGTCACGTATTGTTTTTAAAAGGTAAAATTGAGGCAAAGGAGATAAAGTGGCAGAATTTCAGAAAGGAAAGGAGGAGGGCTTAGCCCCAAGTGCAAGAGCCATTCTGTATTATCATACCCACAGGAAGGAGGAGAGCAGACGCAGTCCTAAAACTGCAGGAGGAAAAGGAGGTGATTCTGTGTCACGTTTGTTTCCGAGAGGGACGCAGATGAAAAGAGGAGCACAGGCGAAGCAGCCCAGCGTGCTGAGATGAAGGAAAGGTAAAGCAGGGTTTTTACAAATGCTGCTGCTGGGCCACTGTCAAGGGGTTCTCCAAATACAACTAAAAACTTATAGCGTTTGAGCACAATTTTGGGTTGTCTCATTCGGCTTATTTCGTTTTTGTATTTTAAGTAATTTACCTTTTTGATATCTTAGATGTAGAGGGATTAGTTGATCTCATAATTTAGTTAATGGAAATTTATCACCAGTCCATACAGAACCCCACTCAGATTTTATTTATGTACTTATTTAACTTTTATTTTATTTATTTATTCTACTCAAAATGAATATAGCTGGAAATCCATCCTTTTATCACATATGTGCTTAAAAGAAGATGTGTTACGTAAAAGTCATTTTGTATGGCTGCTGCACAGCCAAAGGGTAGAATAGGGTCACATAATCTCTGTCCCTCTGTATGTCATATATGTATGCATAATACATATTATATATATTGTATATAACACATTACATGTGTTTTCTGTATTAGATTTGTATACCAATGTAATTTGATTGTATACCTTTGAATATCCTTATGAAATACGTAGTGATGCTTTGTATACACTTTAAGTAATATAAACTATATAGTTTCTCACACAATCTGTAGTAATGAATATTTATCAACAATCTAAGATAGTCTGATACTTTGTAATATTAAAAAAGAATAAATTATCAGAAAAATAATGTAAAAATGCCAGCCTTTTATTATTAGATATGATAAGGCATGAAAATACATTTTAGTGAATACAATAAAGCAAATATAGCATAAAGAAAAGAGAATTTTAAAATTGTGCATGCTCTTTATTGAACATGAAATTATAAATAAGATAACTCCCCATGTTGTATGCCTGTACGGACACTTTGAATAGACATGTGTATCAGTTATTTCTTCTCCTCCATTTTCTCATGTCTCTCATTAACTTTTGATTTGAATCTATTCTCCTTGTACTTTTATTTCTATGATGGGTTTTTATTTTCTTCAATTCCTTTCCTGAGTTTGACCAAAACTGGGGCACTTCTAGTTTGTCCATTTCTGTCCATAAGTTTTAAATTTCTTGTCCTAGAGTTTTCATTATCTGAAATGTTATGATTTGCAATGTATGTTTCCTTCTTGTGGTGGATTAGCATGGAGTCATTTGCTGTTTTCCATTCCTGTGCCTTTTTTTTTTTTTTAAGGGAGATTAGCCCTGAGCTAACTACTGCCAATCCTCCTCTTTTTGCTGAGGAAGACTGGCTCTGAGCTAACATCCATGCCTATCTTCCTCTACTTTATACATGGGACGCCTACCACAGCATGGCCTTTGCCAAGCGGTGCCATGTCCGCACCGGGATCCGAAACCACGAACCCCAGGCTGCCAAGAAGTGGAACATGGGAACTTAACATCTGTGCCACCGGGCCGGCCCCAGCGTTCCTGTGCCTTTTTCGGGGACAGTCTCTCATGTGTAAGAGTGCCTCTTTTGGTCAGTACAGTGAAGTACAATTTCCTCATTGAACAGCTTTGCTGGTGGGAGGTGGGAGAATGCTTTGGCCTGTGTTCTGTCTGTTCCTTTTATGTTTCTTCAGGATGCTTACTTTTTCCCCATTAGTTCCTGCATTCCCTTCATGCTACATTGTCATTCTTTGTGTATTTATGTGATTATCCCCCAGAATCAATTCTTCTATCAGCTGCCACCTTCATTCCAGTGCACTTTCAAGCCCTTTCCTGGTACTACCAAGTCACACTGTCTTCATTTGACATTTGGTCCTGGATGTCTTTCTGGAGGTAAGTTTTCCTTTTGAATTTATTCTCCAACCCTAAGCCCCCATCTCCTTTTTTAAAACTGAGCCTCTTAAGCCTGCCCTTCCCCATCTGCCTTGTGGTGAGAGCAGGAGCTCTGTTGGAAGCTGGGGTGATTTCTCCACATACAGGTGATCTGAAGTCTTTGATATTCTTCTCCTAGAAACCTTGAAGTCATGCATCATGCATACTCTTGAATTTAGATATTTTGAGGGATGGATGCATAGAGAGAGTTTGATTTAAGCAACTACCATTAACTTCCAGAAATTATTTCAACACTATGTATGTCAATATTCAAAGATTTTAATGTAACAAATGAGCTTATTTCTTCTTAAATTATCCAATCTAGGCTTGATGGATGACAACATGACTCAGAGTGGATAACATACATCTGTCAAAGATTGAATGTTTGTGTAGCTCCTAAATTCCTATGCTGAAGCCCTAACCCCAGGGCGGGTGTATTCGGAGAGGGGGCTTCTAAGGAAGTAATTAAGGTTAAGTGATGTTGAGAAGGGTGGAGCCTTGATCTGGTAGGATTGGTGTACTGATGAGAAGAGGAGGCACAGCTCAGTCTCATTCTGTGCACAAGCGCCAAGCAAAGGGCCTGTGAGGACCCTGTAGGAAGGCATCCATCGTCCATCCACAAGTCAGGAAGAGAGTTATTACCAGGAAGCTAATTGACTGGAACATTGATCGAGGACTTCTAGTCTCCAGAACAGTGAGAAAATAAATTTCTGTTGCTTAGCCAATATCATTTTGTTATGGCAACCCTAGCAACTAAGACAATATCTAAGTTATATCTTTGTTTTAATAACACTTTTGAGAAACCATTCTCAAAGAGGTATTTTGGTATGAACAAAAGAAGAGATTTTAAACAAAGTTAAGCAAGATCAGGATATTTACTTTTAATTATTATCCAAATGAAAGCATGTGATGCCATATTTTCAATATTTATCTCCAATCACACATTACTTACTACTTCTAAAAATTTATTTGTAAAGGGATAGCTAAAAGTAAATGACAATTCAATGAAATAAGGGGTTTCCAAATCCAGAAATTTCCAATCCATGGATCTTCAGATAGAAATTAAATAGATTTTTATTCAAATCTGTAAGTTGTTAAGTAATGTCAAGATTATCACCTATCACATTAATAATTGTTGCTAAATTATAGAACATGTCATATAACATCAGTAGAAGCTGGAAACATTTCTTCCAGGTTTTATTTTTATTTTTCATTTCATCCCACAAAATTTTCTGCCACTGAAAAACATGTTGCATTTCTTCTTTTCATATGGTCTTAAAATTAATGGTAATTTCAGATATCAGAAAATAAGTAACTCTGGCTGCTGTATTACACTTTTTAAAAGTTGGGACCAAAATGGTTTCTTATCTAGCGGATCCACCTGAACTGCAGTATGATTTATAATGCTGAAAAACTGAAATCAATTACCTCTGGGTTGATCAGTTTATATAGTATAGATACAACATATTTATAAACTGCCATCATTTGACACTTATAATTCACACTGACAAATAAAAAAATATGTGAAGGTTATGAAGTTCACTGCACATTAAATCAATATTTAATTATATAATTTCTAAGTCAAAAATAAATTTCAACTATTGCAGGTTTCATAAATAATCCAATATCATTTGAAAAACAAATTCCTTCAAATTTAAAATACTCTACTTGTTACAATTTATGCATTCTTAGTTTAGTATGTGTGTATATATATGTATATATACATAAAACATACACACCATTGTACATATATACTTTTTTGAAGAAGAAGAAGAAGATTAGCCCTGAGTTAACATCTGCCACCAATCCTCCTCTTTTTTGCTGAGGAGGACTGGCCCTGAGCTACCATCCATGCCCATCTTTCTCTACTTTATATGTAGGACACCTGCCAGACATGGCCTGACAAGTGGTGCATAGGTCTGCACCTGGGATCTGAACTGGTGAAGCCTGGGCTGCTGAAGTAGAACGTGTGAACCTAACCACTGAGCAACCGGGCCAGCCCCCATATACACTTTTCCTTTGCCTATAATCCATTCCATGTCTCATATATATTTTCATGTCATCTTTTTAAGTGAATTTTCAATATGTTACTTTGAACACATTCTCAAGAGTCAGAAACAATTTAAAGTGGATTGTATCACAAAGGGTCAGATATTCTTCTAATTGTCAAAAGCTAGTGTTTGAGCAATAATGTTCCTTCCATTTCACTTCCTGCTGAATAATTGTTCTCTCAGAGTTGGATTGAGGCATCTTTATCAGTAATTTTATCCTTTTTGGTCTTTGGAAAAATATTGAAAGAAGTATATATGGGAAAATAATTTGAAATAGTCACATTTACACGTGAAAATGTATTAATTAATCCAAAATTAATTGTTTTTAAAAATCTGAAATTTGATATGATCAATGCCTTGAAGAAACATTTTTTAATGGAAGTAACTGTATTTTCAAAGAAATCTTTAACTAACACATTAAGGGAAGCATGGTTCCTGTACTTTACTCTGCAACGATTCTCTGTAAGCAGGGCAGCCTATCATAAAGCATACTGGAAAGCTTTCCATCTTTACATTTTCCTTAAAACATCTCTCCCTTTATCCTTGTTTGCCCAAGTGACATATTCACATATTGAGCTTGTAAATAGTTGATAATGGTATTTATTTCAAATCACCTTGCCTAAGTTATGTCTTAGGTGATTGAGAATAATATATAAGTAAGAATAGCATCACTTAGTTTCTCTTTTTCAGCTTCTAGCCTCTTCAGAGTCCTTTATTAAGCCAATTTCCAAGTACAATTTTCTGCTATAGTTGCAATTTTCTTTTATATGCAGACTGGTAGATGGCACTGCTTTATAACTGCGGGAGGTGATTTTGAAATGTATAAAGATAGGTAGGTGAGGCTGTCTGGAAAAGTAACCAGAGAAAACTGTGCTACATTAGCACGGTTTAACGTGTCAGGACAAAGTGCCCTCTCTAAACCATTGTCTTCTCTCAGGTAGTGTAAAATATAAAAAAGATTTGAGAAAAATTCTCTGACAAAATTGAAGTTCTAATGGAGTCTCTAAGGTTTTCATGAGGAAAAATGTTCTAAATTTTCAGTATTTTTTCTACCATAAGCTAAATCTTTTCTTGATATGTTAAAGGAAGAGAAGCAGTTTATCACTAAGAACTTTTTTTTTTTAAAGAGTTGCCACAGGAGATGGGAGGGCTATTCTTTTTTTTTTTTTCCCCAAAGATTGGCACCTGAGCTAACAACTGTTGCCAATCATCTTTTGTTTGTTTGTTTTTCTGATTTTTCTCCCCAAGTCCTCCCACTACACAGTTGTATATTTCAGTTGTGGGTCCTTCTAGTTGTGGCATGTGGGATGCCGCCTTGGCGTGGCCTGATGAGTGGTGCCGTGTCCGCTCCCAGGATCCAAACCACTGAAACCCCAGGCCATCAAAGCGGAGCGCACAGACTCAACCACTCAGTCACGGGGTCGGGCCTAAGAATTTTTAAAATATAATTTATATTGCTTTTAAACCAACATTATTAAGAAAAACATAAAAATAGAGGGAGGAAATAATTTTTCTCTTGCATTGTGTAGAAAAAGTATTTACGAAGCCCTTACTATTCTTGTAGGTAAAACTTTGGGCTTGATATATAGTAATATGTCTGTCACACTTCTTATGGAGTCTGCAGTCTATTGGGAGAAACATTTTAAGATTTACAGTAGCTTGGGACACTATAATGGAAGCACCTATAATGTAGTGAATGGGCGCAGGAGAAGGATCGAGCATCACTCGATGAGAGCTGATCGGAGGATTATTTCAGTTCAATCATCACATCCTCAAAACCGCCTTCCTCACCCACTAGCTTACTTACAATCGCATACCACTTTAACTCATCCTTAGTAATGCTCCAAGGCATTGCTTTTATTTCAGTTTCTTTGTAGTCCTTGACAGGAGTTGAAATTACCATATTTATCCCTTTGTTAACTTGTTTATTGTCTCTCTTTATTAGATTTTAAGCTCCAGAGGGTAGTTCCATTGTTTATCTTGACAAAGACCTTCCTCGACCAAACTTTCGTCAGCCTCCTCTAAGACCTTTTTTCCCCTAGGCCTCATCTTTGGACCTTGTCTTCACCTGCCTCCTCCAGTTGTAGCAAGAATTCTGCTAAGTCAGTTTAGCGAGAATTCCCCCACCTTGATATCTGATCACGCTGGCCTGCCTTCAGCAAGAATTTAAAGTCAGTTTGGCAAAAATCTCCATTCTCTCAATGTTTCCTCTTCGTAATTTTCCAATCTGCGACCCCCTCACTCTGCTCATTGACTGAAAATCCCCAACCCTCTTGCCATATTTGGAGTTGAGCCCAATCTCTTTCCCCTGTTGCAATACACCTACTGCCACAGTCTTGAATAAAGTCTTTATCATTTTAACAAGTGTTAGAATAATTTTTTCTTTAACAATCTTGTCCATCGCTTTAGAGTCAGCATCTATAATAGTGCCTGGCATGTAGAAAGAAACAATGTGCATTTCCAGAAGGAATGAATGATTCCCTTGATTAATAGTGATGTTAAGTATACAAGAGAGGTAAAGTGTAATTCTTCCTGCCTTGTTATTCTTTCTCAGGCTTTCTTTAGCTATTTGGAGTCTTTTGTGGTTTCATATAAATTTTAGGAGTGTTTTATCTACTTCTGTAAAAAAATGCTGTTGGAATCTATAGTGATTGCATTGAATCTGTAGATGGCTTTCAGTAGTGTTGACATTTTAACAGTATTAATTCTTCCAAACCGTGAACATGGGATAGCTTTTCATTTATTTGTATCTTCTTTGATTTCTTTAAATGTTTTGTAGTTTTCAGCATAGAGATCTTTTATCTCCTTTGCTGTTAAGTGCCTTCAAGTCAGCTCCAATTCCTGGTGACCTTATGAATGAGTGATGTCTGCAGTGTCCTGTCCTCAACAGCCCTACTCAGCTTCTGTAGACTCAGGCCTATGGCTTCCTTTATGGATTCAACCCATCTCATATTTGGTCTTCCTCTTTTCCTGCTGCCTTCTACTTTTCCCAGCGTTATTATCTTTTCCGAAGAATCCTGCCTCCTCATGATGCGCCCAAAGTAGGACAACATCAGTTTGATCATTTTTGTCTCCAGCGATAGTTTAGGCTTAATTTGCTCTAGGACCCACTTGTCCATCTTTCTGGCAATCCAGGATATCTGTAGAGCTCTCTTCCAACACCATATTTCAAATGAATCAATTTTTTTCCTGTCAGCCTTCTTCACTGTCCAGCTTTTGCATTCACACATAATAATGGAGAATAGGAGGGTGTAGCTAACTTTGACCTTAGTCTCTGATTTCACTTCCCTGCCCTTGATGATCTTTCCTAAGTCTCTCTTTACTGCCTTTCCAAGTCTGTCTCCTCTTCGTTTCTTGGCTGCAGTCTCCATTTAAATTAATGATTGAATCATGGGAAACAAAATCTTCAACAATTCCAATGTCTTCATTTAGTCGTCTTCATTCAGTTGTCTTCTTTCACTTCCTTAGTTAAAATTATTTCTAAATATTTTATTGTTTTTGATGCTATTGCAAAGATTGTAAAGATCAATTTCTTTCTTATTTCAGAAATTTGTTTTTAGTATGCAGAGAAACACTACTGATTTTTGTTTGCTAATTTGGTGTCCTGCAGCTTTACTGAACTCATCGATTAGATTTAACAGTTTTTGGTTGAGTCTTTAGGATTTTCTACACATAAAATCATGTCGTCTGCAAATAGACACAATTTTACTTCTTTTTTTCTAATTCTGATACATTTTCTTTCTTTTCCTTGCCTGATTGCTCCAGCTAGGACTTCTAGTGCCATGTTGAATAGGAGTGGCAAGATCCCACAGTTTTGTCTTGTTCCTGATCTTAGAGGAAAAGCTTTCATTCTTCCACCATTAAGTATGATGTTAGCCGTGGGCTTGTCATACATGGCCTTTATTATGTTGAGATATGTTCCTTCTATGGCTAATATCCTAAGAGTTTTTATCATGAATGGATACTGAATTTTGTTGAGTGCTCTTTCTGAGTCTATTGAGATGATCAGGATTCTTTTCTTTCATTCCATTAATGTGATTATGATTCTTTTCTTTCATTCTATTCACATTGATTTGCATATGTTGAACCATCCTTGTATCCCAGGGATAAATCCCTCTCGGTCATGAATGATCATTTTAATGTGCTGCTGAATTTGGTTTGCTACTATTTTCTTGAGAATTTTTGCATCTGTATTCATTAGGAATCTTGGCCTACAGATTTCTTTTCTGGTAGTGCCCTTTCCAGGCTTTGATATCAGGATAATGCTAGCCTCGTAAAATGAGTTTGGGAGTGTTCCCTCCTCTGTTTTTTGCAAGAGTTTGAGAAGGATTGGTGTTAATTCTTCTTTAAATGTGTGGTAAAATTCACCTATGAAGCCATCTGGTCCTGGGCTTTTCTTCACTGGGATATTTTTGATTACTGATTCAATCTCCCTCCTAGTGATTGGTCTATTCAGACTTTATATTTCTTCCTGAATTGGTCTTGGTAGTTTACATGTTTCCAAGAATTTTTACATTTCTTATAGGTTGTCCAGTTAGTTGGCATATTGTTGTTCATAGTAGCTTCTTATGCTCCTCCGTATCTCTGTGGTATCAGTTGCAATGCGTCCTTTTTGATTTATAATTTTGCGGATTTGTGTTCATTTTTCCTTGGCTCGTCTAACTAAAGGTTTGTCAATTTTGTTTATCTTTTCAAAGAACCAACTCTTAGTTTGGTTAATCTGTCATATTATTTTCCTGCTATTTCATTTATTTCTGCCCTAATATTTATTAATTCCTTCTGATAACTTTGGGTTCAGTTGGTTCTTCTTTTTCTAGTTCCTTAAGGCATAGAGTTATATTATTTATTTGGGATCTTTCTTGCTTGTTAATGTAGGTATTCATTGCTATGAACTTTCCTCTTAGAACTGCTTTTGCTGCATTCCATAAGTTTTATTATGTTGTGTTTCCATTTTTGTTTCTCAAGATACTTTTTTATTTACCCTCTAGTTTCTTGTTTGATCCATTGGTTGTTCAGGAGAGTGCTGTTTAGTTTCCATGTGTTTGTGAATTTTCTAGTTTTCTTCTTGTTGATTTTTAGTTTCATATCATTGTGGTTAGAGAAGATATGTGGTATGATTTCAGTCTTCTTGAATTTATACGATATGTTTTATGGCCTAATATATGGTCTATCCCTAGAATATGTTCCATGTGCATCTGAGAAGAATATATGTTCTGTTGGTGCCAGATATAATATTCTGTATATATCTTTTAGGTCCATTTGTTTTATAGTGTTGTTCAAATCTGCTATTTCCTCATTGAATCCCTATGTGGATGATCTATCCATTGTTGGGAGTGTGGTATTAAAGTCCCTGACTATTATTGTATTGCTTTTTATTTCTCCTTTTAGCTCTGTTAGTGTTTTCTTTATGCGTTTAAGTGCTCTGATGTTGGGTGCATAAATATTTACAATTGTTATATCTTCTTGATGTATCGAGTGCTTTATTATTATATAATGACCTTCTTTCTCTCTTTTTACCATTTTTACTTTAAAATCTATTTTGTCTGATTTTTAAGAATAGCTACCCATGGTTTTTTTGGTTTATCATTCCTTAAATATCTTTTCCCATCCCTTCACTCTCAGTCTGTGTGTGTCTTTAAGGCTAAAGTGAGTGTCTTATAGAGAGCACATCACTGGATGTTGTTTTTTAATCCATCCTTCCACTCCATGTCTTTTGACTGGAGGTTTTAATCCTTTTATGTCTAAGGTAATTATTGATGTGTAAGGACTTACTATTGCTATTTTGTTAATTGTGTTCTGATTGTTCTGTAGATTCTTTGTTCCCTGTTTCTTATCCTGCTGTCTTTTTGGGATTTTGATACCTGTGGTATCTGTATGCTTTGACTTCTTTATCATGTTCTTTTGTGTAATTACTACATGCTTTCCCCTTGTGGTTACCGTGAAGCTTACATAAAATATCTTAAAGTTGTAACACCCTATTTTAAACTAATAAGAATTTAACTTCATTAGAATTCCTAAGCTTTACACTTTTACTTCTCTTCCTTCTCACATTTTAGGTTATTGATATTACAATTTATATATTTTTTATTTTGTGTAATTAATAACAGATTATTGTAGTTATGGGTTTTTTATAACTTTTTTTTAACTTTTAAACTGGAGTTGTAAGTGAATCATGCACTGCCATTACCATATTACACAATATAGCTTTGACTATTTATTTGCCATTATCAGTGAATTTTACACTACCTGTTAATGTTTTTATGATGTCTTTTACTTTCACTCAGCAACTCCCTTTAGCATTTCTTGTAAGGCAGATCTGGTGGTGATGAACACCTTCAGCTTTTGTTTATTTGGAAAAGTCTTTACCCCTCTTTGTTTCTGAAGAACAGCTTTGCCAGGTATGGATTCTTGATTGGCTGTTAATTTCTTTCAATAATTTGAATATGTCATCCTATTCTCTCCTGGCTGGAAAAGTTTCTGTGGAGAAATCCACTGATTGTTCTATAGAGGTTCCCTTGTATAGAACTTCTCTCTTTTCTCTTGCTGCTCTTAAAATTCTTTCTTTGACTTTTGACCTTTTAAATATAATGTATCTCAGTGTAACCCTATTTGAGATCAACTTATTTGGGATCCATTGGGCCCCTTGATCTAGGTGTTTATTTCTCTCCCCAGGCTTGTGAAGTTTTCAGGGATTATTGATTTATATATACTCTCTGTCCTTTTCTCTGCTCCTCTAGTATTCTCATAATGCAAATATTGTTCCTTTTTATTGTTTCCCATATGTCTCATGGGCTTTCATCACTCTTTATCCTTTTTTTCCTTTTGCTCCTCTGAGTGGATAATTTTGAATGTCCTATCTTCCATGTCACTGATTCTTTTACATGGTTGAGTCTGCTTTTGAAGCTTTCTATTGAATACTTTGATTCAGTTATTGTAGTTTTAGCTCTAATATTTGTGTTTTTTTATGGTTTCTATTTCTTTGTTGAAGTTTCTCATGTATCATTTTCCTAATTTGATTTAATTGTGTATTCTTGTAACTCATTAAACTACTTTACGAGGATCATTCTGAATTATTTGTGTAACGGTTCAGAGATCTCCATTTCCTTAGCGTCAGTTATTGAAGCTTTATTAATTTCCTTTGGTAGTGTCATATTTGCCTGAGTTTTCATGATCCTTAATTCTTTATGTTGGTATCTGCGCACGTGAGTAAGTAACATCCTTGGGCAGGTAGGGCCTCCTATTAGGGTCTATTTTTGGGTGAGGCAACTGTTTGATGTCTGAGATTATTGGTGGGAGGTATGCCACTGGCTGACAACAGCTGGATGGTACTGCTGGCTTGGTTCCTTGCCAAATGAGGATGTAGGATGGGCTCTGCAATTGGCTGGATTCTCTGGTTAGACTAAGAAAGTTGGGACTAGGAACTATATTCAGCAGTAGGTGAGGCTACAATTAGCTTCCTTGCCCTGGTGGGGCATCAGGACAGGACCCAGGGCCTGCACAGCTCATTGTTTGAGGACCCAAATCAGGCAAAAGTGTGTACTGAATATCCTGGTAAGGTAAGGCCACTGATTTTGCTATGCAGACAGGGAAAACTACAGGCTGTGCTCTCTGTTCATTTGCCACTGGAAGCAGGGCTGTTGGATGGGCTACACAGCTTCCTGTGTGCTCTGGTAAGGTTCCATGGTAGTAAGGGCCTGAAGGCTATATCCAACAATAAATTAGGCTATGAACTAGGCTAATTTCCCCTCATGGGGACAGGGGGAGAAGCACCCTCAAGGCTAGTAAGCATTTTGTTTGTGTTCTTGACTCAAACTGACCCATGCTCCAAGTTCCCTGATGAGACAGGGCCACAGGCTTTGTTTTGGAAGCAATCAGCTCTGCCTGTCTTCCCCTTAGCTCCAGCATTGCTGAGTTACACAGCAGCTTCTAGGTGTTCTCCTAAGCCCTTCCTGTCAGATAGGCGTCCCCAGAGTGTGGGGCTATGAATTACCTCCCCAACCTAGGCATAGCAGAGGAACTCTTCACACCTAATACTGGTTTGTTCTCAGGGTAATAGCTGTGCCTGCCCTCCTCTTAGCTTGAGCATTGCTGGGTTACACAGCTTCCAGGTGTTGTCCCAGCTCTTACCTGTCATATGAAACTGAAAGCCACACTCCATAGAACATGGGGCTATGTCTCAGCTTCTCTGCCAGGGTATGGGCAGAACAGGTCTCAGAGCCAACAACACTTCTTGTTTTAATATCTGAATCAGGCAGACCTGCACCTCACTGAGTTCCCAGGTCAGACTGCACCACCAACATGGTTCTGCAGATGAGCAAAGCCCCCGATAGGAACTCAGCCTGTCAAGATCCCAGTGCTGGTTATTGGAAGGCCCTTCCCCCTTCTTTGTCACAATCAGATTGCCTGTGGTTGAGTCCTGCAGATTCCCCTGTGATCCCCACGGGGCAAGACCAGAGTAGGGACTCCCAAAAGTGACCCACAATGCGGGAAGGGGAGGTAGATGTCACCCTCAGGCTCTCTTTTCCCACCGTCGACTTAGGAGAGTCCTCTTGGTGTGGTGCTGCACTGGCCTGGGGGAGAGGCAATGCGGTCAGCGTGCACCTGCTTCTCTTACCTTTCCAATGCAGTCTGTCTTGGTCTCTGAGGTGCAGGGGAGAGCTTCAGCCTCACCCTTATGTCCTAGGATTCTCTCAGTGGTGTCTTGTTTATGAATAGTTGGCAGTTGTTCTTCCTGTGAGGGGGAACAAAGTTAGGAACAATCTATGTCACCATCTTGGTGATATCACTCTCTGTGTCTTTCTTATGTGATAGTTCTTATCTTGGTAATGGAGCTTAAAAGTAGTTCAATATATCTGAAATATTTCTTAATCTATTAAACGTTTTCATAAATAGAAATAAAATAATTGTGCCAACCCATCTTGGTTCCCATACTGTGAAGGATACTGTGCATTCCTCAATGAGTATGAGTTAATATGTGCTAGGTATTGCCCTATCCAATGGGGACACTGCAGTGAATGAGAGTCTCAGCTCAAGCGCCAGGCATCTTTGCTGACCAAAGTATCTGAAATGGTATCATTTCCTGACCATTCACTTTTTATTTTACCTTATTTGTATTTACAGTTGTTATAACAGGAAGTATAAAATACATTTAACTATTTTGACTTCCTTGCCAAACTCTACACAGGCAAGGTTTTGGGTTGTTTTATTCAATTTTATCTCCCCAAAGTTTAAGTTAGGTTAAGTCATTTAGAAATGGCATTAAAATTATTACCAGATATTATTGATTGTGATGGAAAAATCACTTTATTGGTGATTTAGTTATATAATATTACAAAATGAAAGCCATCTTTAAGAAATGAGAATAGCTGAAGATTTAATTAAAATGCTGAAGTATAGAAATAAAAGTGATAATCATAAAATTAATTGGAGATTGAATTAGATTGTACTGTAATGTATTTTTTAATTTTAAATTTCATAGTTCATATTTGATATTTAGAGGAAAAATAGATACCACTTCATTTGTAAGCTGTATAAGGTAAAGACTTCATTTTTCAAAAAGTCATTTCTATATGCCATCTGTCTTTAAATCTCCATGTTAGTTAATGTATCTTCTTTTTTTAGGAGCACTTTTGGACTAATTCAGTCTACTAAAATGTTTTACATTATCAACTATTCTTTTTATCACTAGCCTGTAGGACAGTTTTTCAGGGTCTTATTAAATTCCCAATTATGTACGTCACTTCTTATAGGTGCTATCCTTATCGCTTATCATTGGGAATGGAGCTCTGTGCAGAATATGCATTTGAGAGCTCGGTCCTGTGTGTGTGATGCTGCTCCTGTTACAGCTCTGGGAGGAGGAGGGAGATGGCACAGGGGAAAGAGTGTTTCATTGGGAAACTCAGTCTATTAGTTACGGGTTTCTGGAAAGAAATCAGTAAACCTCTCTCAGCTACAGTTTCCACATCAATAAAAGACCAGTTGTCATTATGGATCTTTAAACTTTATTTTTTTTGAGTAGTTCAAGAAATTAGAGGAATTATGGCATTACCTTTACTTACTTCCTTTGTGTTCTTGCATGAAAGAAAATAATTATTTTTCCATATAATGGAAATTCCAAATTTGGAATATTAGAACCCATGATAATAATGATAAAATTACAACAAGAAGTTTGAAAATTGATATATCTATATCCAGTGGATATATCTATTAAAAATTTTAAAATATTTTGACAATTTACAATTTCTGTAAATGAGGCGATGACTATTCTTCCCCAAGTGCTCTGTGCAGGCTGTGCTGTGCAATAATTGCACTGCTAACCCCTTCTTTACAGCAAATCTACGTCTACCTCTCAATATTCCTGAAATTCAAACATTTTCCGAGGACAGCCTTTTTTGCTGCTGTTTTAAAAGACAGTGCCTAACCTCAGTCATCGATCTTGTAGATCAGAAAGAAAAGTAGGGGGAATCCTTTAGTCCAGAATCATTTCAGTTCATTTTTGATGCTAAAATAACAAAGATGTATGCACCATATTCATGAATAGCTCACAGTATTGTTTATCACCATTTTCTTCTATATTTTCCCCGTGGAATTACTGTTAATAATTTGAAGCTTTTAGTAATAAAGCTTACTTTCTGATCATAGTTTTCCTTATGCTAAAATATATGACATTTTAAATGCTTAATATATTCTTTTCAAGCAGCCCTTTTGTATTTTGGAAAGTAAATATGTTTCTGGGTTAATGGTGCCTGTTGTAGAAAGAAGATCTTTAAATTACAAAGTGACAGTCAGTTTCAAACCTCTTGGAAATAAGTCCTATCAAATAGCATCCATGAGTACATTCTGAGACAGCAGGTCCTAAAATGGGCTGCACAAAACCCGGAATTGTGGAATTCAGATTCACATTGTATGCGACACTGAAAACATACTCTTATTAAACCTCTGAATTGGTTCTTCCTACTCTACTCATTAGTTTTTCTAGCCTGCGCTGAGCCAGGAGTCCCACACCTTTTTTAGACAATGCCTTAAATATTTCCCATGAAGAAAGTCCAGTGTAGGCCTGATAATTCTTAGAAATACCTGACTCTGCATTACAGTGCGGTGCTCGAAGACTGGCTGGATGTTACACTTCCTCATGCCTGCAGAGGGAGAATGAGTATTTAGATCCGTTTAATTCTTTCATATTTGTACATATTCAAACCCAGAAGGAGAAGCAAAACAAAATGCACCAGAAATGTAAAATTAATTATTTTAATTAAAATATTTTACAATCCTTATAGATTATCTTAGTGTTATGATCATTACTACTAACTTCTACAAATGAAATTCTATCTCTTAAAGCATTGGTGTTAATTCAAAAACCACTTTCTAAGATTAGATTATATACCTGCACACCAGAAAGAGATAATGAAAATGTTTAAATAACGCTTAAAGAAAAAAACAAATATATGGACATTGCTTGCTTAAGGCAATATAGGAAATTAGCGAAGCAGAAATGATAGAACTATATTTCATGTGACAAAGTCTGTGAAAACACAAAGAAACCTACCCCCCTTTTGAATATAAATATAAATACTGAAAGCTGGGTAGGTTATGCAGAATGGAAAAAAGTCCTTGAGACTTAGATAATAGTTGTACATGTAAATCTTCTGGCTGTGTGGCACCAGTCTTGACTGATAGCCATTTAGCTCTATGAACAAAAACAGTGGTTAACTGGCAGATGGTCGTGTTGCAAACTTTCATTTATAACTCACACGTTAGTATCTCTATGATTTCCCACAGAAAGCATTAGCTGGCTACCAGCAAATATATATATATGTATGTATAAAAATATAATAATATATATAATCAAATATATATTTTATACATGTTATATATTATATATAATATAATAATATATATATATATAACAAAGAAGAAGTAGTCTTCACTTGTCAAAAAGAATTTGGATAATATAGTGTTTCCAATGCACATTAGCTTAAAAATAATCATTTATTACATAGTATTCATAATTTTTCTTATCTAAAACAACCAATCTTAATACTCTTCTGTCTCTTTCATTTTCTAAAGCTACACAAACTTTAAAAAACTGCCTCAGAACACTCAGAAGACCAGAAATAAGAATAGGACTCCACCAGTAACCAGCTTTATTATTCTATTTTTTCTCTTATTACAGATTTTAATAAATTTTCAGTATATGCATATCTTAATATTGTATGACAGTCATGTGTTTAAATTTTTAAAATTATTTTTGACAGTTTGGGAGGTTTTACCAGTATACCTGAATGGACCATCTTCCAGAGTCGATTAAATCATACAATATTGCCTGAGAAATGCATCTCATGAGCTGCTTATGCCCAGGTACCTCCTTCCTTGTTTCTGGAATGAATCTCAAATTAAACCTGAACATTATCATAACATCTCTGTTTCTATGTGTCTTTCGTCCTCATGCCTGTAATGCCCAACCTCCGCATCTCTTCCTTTTCAAATCTCACTCTTATGACTCCCCCAAAACCTCCCTCCTCCAAGAAGCCCTCTACCCCTCCTGCTTCAGAAAGCAGAATTTCCCTCTTCTGAGCCACTATGTCACTTTGTACTTCCACTGTCACCCACTTTCACTCACTTTTTATAATCTTCACTATATCATAATTGATTTTGTGTTTATTTAAACATTACTACTCCTCAAATTATCTCTTGATAAAAAAAAACTCACTTACACTACCTTTCACTTGGTGGGCAGGAATAAGACCTAAATTAGTAATCTGCTTACAATACAATCTGTGTCTATTACTTATAATGGAAAAAAATTATAAATAACGTAAACCAAATAGTTTTCAAATTGAGGCATATTAATAATATTCTGAGACTATAAAAGCTATTCCATAATTATATTTCCTATGATTGAGGCATTCATGTTCTATTGCTGCCATAACAAATTGCCACAGAGTTGGCACCTTAAACAGTGCAAACTTATTATTTTACAGTTCTATAGATCAGAAGTTGAACATGGGTCTCGCTGGACTAAAACCAAGGTGCTGACACACCCCCGTTCCATTCTGGAGGCTCTGGGGAGAATCATGGTAAGCTCCAGCTTTTCAAGGCTGGCCATATTCCTAAACTTGTGGCCCCTTACTTTAAAGTCATCAATGGAGCATCTTTATGACTATTCTTCTATAGTCACATGTCCCTCAATTACAGCCAGGGACATTCCTTTCCTTTTAATGACCCATGTAATTAAACTGTGCCCAACTAGATAATACAGGATAATTACCTGATCCCAAGATCCCTCACCTTCAACCCATCTGCTATGTAAGACAAAACAGTCACAGGTCCCTGGGATTAGGGAATAGCTATCTTTAGAAGGCTCTTATTTTACCTCCTGTCATTAGATTAACTCACAGTACATCAATTGATGAAAAATCAACTAACAATAGAGAACTCGTTAAAAAAAATGACAAAATATTTTTAGGGGCCGGCCTGGTGGTGCAGCGGTTGAGTTTGCACATTCCACTTCTGCGGCCCAGGGTTCGCCGGTTCACATCCCGGGTGCAGACATGGCACCACTTCTCAAGCCAGGCTTTGGCAGGTGTCCCACATATAGGGTAGAGGAAGATGGGCATGGATGTTAGCTCAGGGTCAGTCTTCCTCAGCAAAACGAGGAGGATTGGCAGTGGGTGTTAGCTCAGGGCTAATCTTCCTCAACAAAGAAAATTTTAAAAAAAAGCTCTTTTCCTCTTTATAGTCATATTTTAACATTTTATGTAATACTTTATTTAACTAGGAACTATAGACATAAGTATAACTGGCACAAACAGGTTTGGAAATAAACGTAATTTGATACTTGGTGGAAGCAGAAGTGTCAAGATATTAGATGCTAAAGTGCAACCTAATAATACCAAATATCCAGTGAGCTGTCAGTTTGTTTTCTAGAAAGAATGGAGAGCATCAGCTAAGGAAATGAGGAGGAGAAGGGCAGGAGGGATTAGAGAACTTCTAATACCTACCGAAATGTTCGAGTGACGTGAAGACAACAGGCAGCACAGGGGGCTTTAAAACAATGATAGCTCATCATCATCTGACACCTGCAAGGTCAAACAGGTTGCAGTTCAGAGAAGTGTTCAACAGAAGGATTAAATCAACTGCCAAACTTAACTTTGGCACCGTAGTGATATAGCCAACATTTGAATACAAAAATGTAGAGCCCTAAGTTCCAAATTTTTCCCTATCAAGGTTCTTTATGTAAAATAAAAGCTCTGTCTTAACTTGAAATAGTTTTAAAGAAAAATTTTTATGATTTGAAGACTTTATTTGGATCAAGTGTAAACACAGTTTAATGAAACTGTAAAGATAGCACAATGTTCTCTAGGCAATAAATTAGGATATTTGAAATAGATAATAACTTCTACTCTCTTCATTTCCATTAAATTATCTTCATGCAGAAGTAATTTCATACTTCACATTTATAAAAATGCAATGCAATGATTTTTTTAGTTGGTACTTTTTTATTAAATTGCCATGCCATCGTCATTTGATCAAGTTTTAACTGCAGACTAAAATGAATTGATAGCAGTTAGCAAGGAGAAAATCAATGAAGTAGAAAAAAATAGGAAGAATTTTAATCATGGGCAAACACACTTTCATTAAAGAAAGTCATTATGTCATAAGGAATCCTTTTCATTTTCCTTTGCAAGCTTTTCAAAGAACATTGAAGGTCATATAAAATTGTAGACTATATTGTTACATCTTTTTTTTAATAAAAATTCATTTCAAATCCACTTCAAAAAACACTTCTAATACCGCTCACATTTGTCCTGTAATCTCCCACTTTTCTCCTTTCCCATGTTCTAATGCTCTTCTTTCCTCTGCCAACTACTGTGGACCAGCGCAGCAGCACTGATACAATTCAGAAGAAATTAGGCTGCTATTTCCTGTAGGAAGCTGTTTTGAATCTACTGTAACCAGAGTCTAATTTCTTTGTATTTTCATGGATATAATTGACAAACAATATACTGCATGTTTTTAGTGTACATTTTGATAAGTTTTGATGTAGTTATACACCCGTGAAGCCATCACCACAATCAAGATAATTAGCATATCCTTCATTCTCAAATTTTCTTGTTCCATTTTTAATCTATCCCTCCTGCCCTCCTTCTCTCACTACCTCCACAAAGAATGACTGGCTTGCTTTCTGTCCTATTTAGTTTTAACGTTCTAGAATTTATATAGATGGAATAATATAGTGTATACTCTGATTTCGAGAATCATCCATGTCCCATGTCATAGCATGTATCAAGAGTCCATTCCTTTTTATTGTCGAGTAATATCTCATGGTATGGATCTGTCAGAATTTGTTTATTCATTCACTTACTGATGAACATGTAAAGTTTTTCTACTTTTTGTTAAAAAAAAATCTATTATGAAAATTCACATGAGTCTTTTGCGTAGACACAAACTTTCAGTTTTCTTGGTTAAATACCTAGGAATGCATGGTTTTGTCGTATGATAGGCAAACGTTTATGTTTTAAAGAAAATGCCCCACTTTTCCAAATTGGTTATACCACTTCATATTCTCATTAGCAGTGTGTAATAATTCTGATTGTACTGTATCCTCACCAACAGTTGGCATGAGGAGTTTTTCTAAATTTAAACATTCGGGTAAGTGCAGTATTATTTCATTGTGGTTTATGATTGCATTTCTCTCATGACTAATGATAGTGAGCATTTTTTCTCATATTTGCCATCTGAACATTATTTTGCTGAAGTGTCAGTTTAAAAGTTTTATCCATTTTTAATTGTTTTTTTCCTCATTGTGAAATACCTGTTCTCTTCATATAGGAATATACCACTATGAGATAAGGCAAAAATATTGCTATATCTAAGTAGGTAATACATAGGGCATTTTAATGGTCTCTGGTATAATTCAGTTGTCTTCATATCTCATAGGAGTTGGCTCTCATAGAACAGAGTCACCAATGGATGGACAAAAAAAGGCTTTACTTAAAATATCTTAGTAAGAAAGAATTCTCAAAATTTAATGTTAACCTATTTCCTACATACCTAAATACTATCTGAGGTTTTTTCTCACATTTATTACTTCTTGAGATTAACTAGTGTAATATTGAATTAAAAAGTATGTATCAAATGCTTTCTGAAAAATTGGAGTTAACACTACAAATACCTCTAACTAAAAAAAGCAATGGTCCAAGAACAAAGGATAATAGAATAAGTAAAAAGAATAGGTTTAAATTCAGATTAGATTTAACATAATTCAAAGAAGAAAATGTAAAAGAATTTTAAGGAAGAGTTTCCATGCAACATTTAGGTCTATTCTTTCCTTTGTTCTTATATTTTACTGATACTCCAATTATAATATTGAATGTCTGTCTTCTATTTCATACTCCTTTGTTTACACCGAGAGAGTAGAAAGACAAGGTTTGTTTTTTGTTGTTGTTTAGGCCAGGGATTTTCAGATGGTTGTTGATTCAGTCAGAATGCTTACAAAAAGGATCAGTACATTAGAATGATCCTCCGGAATCTGCCAATTCCATCAGGGCTTGTCTGAGAGTAAATAAGACAAGCAGAAGAAAGGGAGAGAGAGGCAGAAGAGAGAGAGAGACGGGGAGATGGAGAGAGACAGGGAAATGAAGGGAGGGGAGGGAGTAGAGGGGGAGAGACTGAGGGAGAGAGAGACAGCCAGACAAAAGGAGAGAGAGAAAGATGGTGCCAGAAAGAGAGGGAGACAAATAAGTAAGAGAGAGGAAACCGGGAAAGAGGGCAAAGGAGAGAGAGAGAGATGAAGAAGTGGAGAGAGACAGAAGGAGAGCGAGAGGGAGATGGGGAGGAAGAGAGAGGGTAGAGAGAAAAAGAGAGAGAGCAGCAGAATTGGAGAGAGTGAGAGGGAGAGACAGAGTGTTTAAATCTCAGAGTGGGGAGTATAGTGAGCTACACTACGAGATAAAATTTTAATAGCTTAAAGGGTGAGGCGTAATAGGAATAATACATTTCCAAAGTGCATTAAATAAATCTTAGTAATAATGAAGGTAAAATTAACATCCATCAACATGGATATATGAATAAAGAGCAGTGTGAACTGCCAGGAAATAGGATGTGAAGAAGCGGAGTTTCTTATATACTGCTGGTGTAAGTGTAAATTGTATAAACATTGTACAATTTGCAAGCAATTTGCTATTATCTTACAAAGGTGAATATTTCACTATCCTATGTCTCAAACATCCCACTCCTCGAAAGAAACCCCAATAAATCTCTTGTATGTCAACAGTAGAGTATTCATAAGAATGTGCATTGCAGCCTTGTGCATAATGGCACTAAAGAAATAAAGGAACTAACTCCTACTGATAAGAAACTGAATAAACAAGATGCGATGTGTTTATAAGACATCAGTGAACTCAATGCACTAGAACACTACAGAGAAGTATGGTTTAGATTTAATAGCATAATGTTGATTGTAAGAATGATGCCCTTTGTAAGTTTCAAAACGACAACAAAAAAGCCCAACTATATACTATGTAGCTATACTGATATCCATGATAAAAGTTTACAAAATAAGGGGATTATTAACAAAAACTAGGATCATGTTCAATCTGAGGGGGACACAAGGGGATGAGATTGAGAGGCAGATGAGCTAAATGTATGGTATTGGCAGGATTCTAGATTTTGGGATTAAATGGTAATTATGTTATCAAATACTTGGATATAATCATTAAATAAACACATAAATAACAATAAAATAGAAGAGATCTCGTCAAGATGGCAGCTTAAGCAGACTCTGAACTCATCTCCTCCCCCGAACACAACTAGGTTACAACTATTTTCAGGAAAATTACCCTGGAGAGAAAACTGAACACTGGATAAAAAGAGCCCCAACAACAAGGGACAGTCCTGACTAAGGCTGAAGAGGCAGAAATTCCTGCTGGAGAGGAAAAAAAGCCACCTTCGGGAGCAGTGGAGCTTCTCAGCTGGCCAGGTGGGAGTCACCCCAAGATCAGCCCTGAGCTAACATCCACCGCCAACCCTCCTCTTCCCTCCAGAGGAAGACTGGCCCTGAGCTAACATCCGTGCCCATCTTCCTCTACTTTATATGTGGGATGCCTGCCACAGCATGGCTTGCCAAGCGGTGCCATGTCTGCACCCGGGATCCGGCTGGTGAACCCGCGGCCGCCAAAGCCAAACATGGGCACTTAACTGCTGAGCCACCAGGCCAGCCCCTCTGCTATTCAGTTTTTGATTTGAAACTGTTTCTGCCTTTAGGTGCACATCTTTAGTCATACAGCAACTGAAGTCCCTTTCACGGTGCTGTTCCTCTTACCTTTGCTTACAGGCATGTGTAATACCCAGGAGATGGGTATTAACACTAAAATGAAGTAAGAGGAAAAATTATGCTGTGGGGTTTAGCTTCACCGCAATGTTAGAATTGCTTTGAGGTAATATTTATAATCAGAGAAAAACAGTATTTTACTTTTATAAAAAAATCCAAAATTTATAATGTCTAAAAATTATAGAAAATTTTATTGACAAAGATATTAAACGCTGGAGGAAGTTTGATTAGTAAATATCAGCATTTTCAAGTTGCAATTGAGACAAATTATACATTGGCTATATTTACCCTACAACTAGAAAAAAATCTCAAGTGAATAATTTTGACATTTTATTTTCCTCCGGGAAGATTAAAAACAGATTTGAAATAAAATACTTAATTTTAACGTTTCTTGCAGTCTAACAAAGAGTTGGAGTATTTACGTAGTTTGAAAAAATTTTATTTTTTGAAGAATATATATGAAGAATGTTTTTAAGAAAATGTGGACTATTTCGGATATTTTAGATTCATTTTATCTTTAATGAACATGCCTGTACATTTAAGCTAATACGTTTTGGTTGCATGTGGCAGAAAGCTACCCTAGATCATATAATTGAGAGGGTGAGCCAGCATATTTAACTGAGAAAGCCTGCATTTTGAAGAGATGGTTCAGACAGTCGAGGCTTCGGCTCCTTTTTCTGCAGTCTCAGCTTGGCCCCCAACCTTCCTGTGCAGTCTCAGTCTTAGTCTGGCGGTAAAAAGGTTGCAGCGTTTCACATAAATATGTGACACGATCCACAGAAAAAGCTATTATCTCTTGCAGTGTTCAGCAACAATCTCAGAAAAAAATGAAGCCTCTGAGATCTTCCTAGAATACTTCTAGTGTCTCAGTGGCCTGAACTGGGCACATAATTCTCTTGAAATAGTCCCTCGTCCAGGGTGATGCCATACTCCAATTCTCCTAATTCTGGATTCCTTTAATGAATCACTAGCAAAGAATAGGCTTATCCTTGAGAATCAGGTTTCTCTATAGATATGGGAGCGAAACCTGCATTTTAGAAGGACATGGGCTATGTGGCCAGAGAGTACATCACAGAATAAAAACTGGGAAACCATTATCAAAGTGAGAAACGGATAGTTTGGAGGCAACCAAAATGTCTATTATAATTTCAAAAATTTAAATTGTTGATCAAAGATATCAGAATATCTTTTGAAAGATAGCTTTTGACTTTGAGTTATCCCTAGAGATTTAGTGATGGGTTACAATACCTCGATGGATATTAATTTAGTAAACACTATATGCATAACCATTTAATAAACAGAAAATATATAGAATATTTTAAGCCTGGAAAGAGTCACAGGTATTATGTTGGAGGCAGTATAGTGCCACATTAGGAAAAACATTGAATTTGAATCTTGAGGCTAGTAAACCTGAATTCTTGTCCAAGATCTGAAATTAACTAGCTTTTTCTCCTCCTCTTCCTCCTCCTTAAATTGATGTGTCTGAATTCTATTCTGTAAATAAGGGTGCTAGACTCCAGCTTCAAAGTGATACAATAAAGTCTCAATCTTTTGAACATTTTGAAGCCAACTGTAAACGAGGAGAATGAGAAAATAAAATTCCATAGCTAATAAAACCAATAACATGTAAAATATAAACTACAATATATGTAAAGAAAGGCTGCTAAGAGCATTGCAATTTGGCTCAGTTAAGGAAAGGGAGTAAATGCTAATTATTATTGATCTTGGGCAAGTTAGCAGAAACATGAATTTTACAGAATAGTTTACATATTTACTCAGGAATAAAACCAAAGCTTCCTCTTTTGGGAAAATATAAGCAGAATGTTTGGGCTGGCTACAGAAGCTTCCCTGAAACTATTTGCCACTGCAAAATGACAGTGAATATGGTGCTAAAAGAAGATAAATGTAGATACACATGGAGAAATGGCAGTGGATATGCTGCTCAATGAAGACATAGTACACTCATTTTCTTTGCAAGTGACACATTTCGGTGTGACTGAGCAAGGACAAAGCATAGAAAAATCAGCATCACAGCAACTATACTCGATCAGTTAAAGATAAATAAAGGCATATTATGAAGACACATTCTCAGGGAGATTTAATGCCAACAGGAAAGAGATCTAACATAAAGGCGGAATGGTGATGAGAGGTTAAGTACAAAGTATTAAGAAAGTATTTGAAGTCATGTTTTAATAAAACTGAAAATTAGTAAAATATAAATTAACAATCTTACTATATGAAAGCAGTAAGGTGTTCATGAATAAGTTTATATTAAATCAAAATAGCAATGCTATAATAGTTTAAAATAGTGATAATGAGAAATCAACATTAATATGTGAGGCAAATAAAGAATATTAAATATTTCCAGTATTTAAAATAAAAAAAAAGAAACATGCATCTAACTCACGGAAATTAGAAAAAGAAAAAATCTTTGGAAAACTATAAGAAGGATCTGATAGAAGTAGTAAACAAAACTGAATTATAAAAAGAGTACCACTGAGAATTACAATATCAAGCAGTTTAAACATCCCGTAGTTTATAAATGTACCAAGTGAAAAAAGAGATACAATCGCAACTCTGAGAAGACTAAACAAACTATGGAAAATATAAAATTATATGTCAAATATTTGAAAATACAAAAGAAATGAATAATTCTCTAAGAAAACACATATCTTAATATATATCAACACCAAAAGAAAGTAAATTTTTGACTAAGCAATACCTACCCAAATAGTTCCTAAATTATCCTCATCACATGACTCTTCTGGCGTGCTTGTTACAAACCTTCCCCTGCAGATTCTGCCCTGGTGAGGAAGGGGGAGCCTGGGAGTCAGAATTTTCCATGCACGCTCTGCTGAACATTCTGATCAAGAATGTTTGTGAACCTGGCCCAAACAAAGCTGCCAGGTCTAGAGTTCTTTACAGATGAATTATAAATTTTCCACAACTGTTTCTTTCACAAGCTACATAATCTTTTTCAGAGGCTGCAAAAAGGAAGAAACCTTTTACTTTTTGTGAAACTATATAATTCTGTCATTAAAATACGTCAGCCAGGCAAAGGAAATAGAAAGCAAACTAGAAAAGACAAGGGTTTACTGACTTTTATTAGTAGCTTATGCCTGAGTGGAAAATCTTTCGACACTACTAAGTTCAGAAATATTAGAATATTTGCTTCATATAAGACGGACTGCAAAAGTGAAAACCAAAGAAAGGGGAGGAAGAGATTAATGAAACCAAACAATAATATCTAAAAACTGTTTTGTCAACAAGATAGGCTCTTGCTGCAGTAGCTGGAGTTTGCATTTCCTAAGAAGATTCGGGGAAAGAATTACATACCACATTGGCATGTAATTCCTATTGGCTTCAACGAGCTGCCTTAATATCTGTAAAGCAAGGTATTAAAGCAAAGGCAGATGAAGCCAGTTTTCATATTATTTTTGAAATACATGTAAAGCATTAAAGGTTCATATCTGGAGCATAGATGCATCAGTCTATCTACAAATTTTCAAAGTAAGAGAGAAAAGGTACTTACATTGGTATTCACAGCATGGAGAAACAGTTGCAATAGGAATAATTTTAAAAGTTGATTTAGCATCTATTTTGGAGAGATATAAATCCTTTATGACTTTAGAGACATTGTTTTTGATTTTTAAAAAATAGACCAATATTTATGGCTAATAGACCATTATTGTGCCTCTATGGCCCTCAAGAGAAAAACTTATTTATCTGAATTGGTTGTAGAAACACAGATACGCATGCAACTGGCTTGACTCACCCAGCTGGTTATTGTGACAGTCCTCTCCAGCTGTTAAAAAATTTAGTTGATTTCTCTCTGACATCAGGACACATTTTCACCTCAACTTCCTCCCCTGAGAACATGTTGGCCTGAATCTTCATTTCTGCTTCTTTCCATCGAATCCTAATCATCCTCTTAGATTCAGATATTGCTACGCGTAGGGGAATCCATGTGATATTGATTAAGTGTATGTATACTATGCATGGATGTAACATCTTAGTGCTCTTAGGTCAACAAACCATAACTTGGTTAAAAGAAACACATTCAGAATTCAGTGAAGGAGGGCGGTTTCCACACACTACATCCATGTGCCATGCAACAAGGATGAGGTTTTATGTCACATGCTCTCAAAACTACCTTATATAGAACATTTATTTGTAGCACATGCACACACACATTTAGCAGATCTTTAAAAATAAGAGATGCAACAGAATATTAAAAATGACTTGGAAATTTATAATTTCTCTAGATTAGGAAGCATATTATCTGTATTCATATTTTCATAGACTGGTTTGCTAACAATGACTTTGCGACCATCAAAAGAAATATTTGGGAAGAGGCAAAGTTTATGGGAATACATCTGTTATCTTGCTGTATGTCAAGATATTTATCCATATATTTATACCACAGCAAACACATCTTTATCATTTGTTACTTTTTTAAATTATTTCTATTGTCATATTGGGATTCTCTGGGTTGGCTGGAGAAAATTACTGCAAAGAGAATGTCATTTATGAACTTCCAGTTATATAGATCATTCTCTAAAAAAGATTACTTTAATCATATTACAACTATGTTTTATTTATTCAAAGCTGTTAAAGCATATGTTTTTCATAATAAATACCTTAACTAATGTGAATATTCCTTTATTGCAAAAAGGTGTAAATAAACTAGTCATATAAAAAAGTACTTAAGCATCATTTTATACAAAATAGCATATATAACTATGTTATTATCTTCTGTATTTATGTGATTATAATTCATTTCGTAGCCACACATAAAATCTATCTCTACGTAGGAATATAAACTGAAAAAATTTTTGGCTTTTGTGATTATAAGACTAACATTTTTAAATTCTTGTATTATAAGCCTTCCTTGGGATATGTTCTTTGTGTAATTTGAGGAATTCAGTTTAGTTAATGAAAATGCTGTCATTAACCTTAAAGAGATATCACATAAACACATTTACAACAGAAAAACAGCATCCTGTCAGTGTTGTGATGAGAATAGCATGTCATAGTTTTATACATTATAAAATAATGTGAAGCAGAGCTTATTAACATTTCGTCCCAATTGTTTAGTTTGACAAGCTTGTCACAATTGCCCTGGCACATGCTCACCTGCTGTTCATGACAAGTCTCTGACACTAACTCATAATTGCTTGGGAAAAATTAGCATTTGGCCTTCAGCTACCAACCTCAACTGGATTTATAAAGTTAATGTTCTAAGGGCTATCTTTTTTCTAGTTTTAGATAAGCAAGACATGATAAAAAATTAGATTATAAATAGAATGCATAAATGCATGCCTACGTTGGAACCAAAGTCATAATGGAAACGTGTCAAGCATACTTCCAGGTTTATACAATTAATAGAGCATGGTAGTTTATTTATGAACTGGCCATGACAGATAATTCGACATGGTTAGCTTTACAAGCTGCCATTTGCAAGTTACAATTCAATTGCCACTTCAAAGCTTCATCCTTCACTGTGAAATTTTTTCCTGAATCATATATACCTATATCGCTGATTTTTCCTTCTAGTTGTTCTTACTCTAAGTGAAATATTTCCTTCTTTTAAAGATGAAATTCACATTTTTTATCTTCTGCCTCAGTGTAGGCAAACATGAATCATGACAATTAATTAAGATCAAAATGAATATTTCATATTCAATGAGATTGAAAATTAACATAATATGAGACAAAACTTAAGACAGAGATAGAGGCCTAAGAAATTTTGTGGGATCAAAAGAACACTAGGTTAAGAATTTCTACCCAGAAATAAGTGAAATTTAGAAAACAATTTAATTTTAAGCTTCCTATCTCAATGACAATCTGGAAAAACGAATTGGATCTGCATAATTCTCACTCTCTGAAGTACTATAATTATTCTACACAATTAAAAATTTTTACAAGTTAGTCTACATGTTAAACAACTAAAATTTAATATAGTAGTAGACAGTAAGTGCTTTATTTCTTTATGAGAAATTTAATGATATTTGCCTCAAAGTTTAGTTACCATGCGTTTGCTTTGAGATCACATTTGTATATGGAAGTTCAATTAGTTTCCATTTGGTCTCCTGTATCATCTAAACATAAGGCCAAAGTATTTTTTTCTTTACAATGCTGGCGCCTTTTATTTATTCTTCTTTCTTGTTGGACTAGCTGAGATCTTCTCCAAGACAATGTTGAAAAGAAGTGATCAGTTAGAGGGCCCTTTGTCTTTCTGACAAAGAAAACTTTATTTTATCTTTTATCCATTATTACATTATATTATATTGGTTGATTGACTTTTATATAAATAAGACAACCTCTATTCCTTACCTAAACCCAAACTGGCCGTGATGTATTATCCTTTTATTCTATTTCTTCTAGAATTGGTTTAAGTATGTATTTTCTCTAAGAAGTTATTCATTTTAACTAAAATTTCAAATATATCAGCATATTATCCATAAGATTTTTAATCACCTGTTTAAATTCACCAGCGTCTATGACTATGTTCTTTCTTGTTCCTAAAATTATCTATTTTTAATATTTTATTAATTCGTATTGCCAGATGCTTACTATTTTATTAACGAAAAAAAGATGAATTTTAAAAAACTTTAGTTTATGCTTGTTTTCTGATTCATTATTTTTATCTTTTCCTTCCTTCCATTTTCTATGAATTCATTTTAACTTTTTAAATTGACTGTTCAGATCCTTATCTATTGACCATTCTTCAAATGTTATCCTCTAGTTTCTAATCACTTTAGCTACAATGTATAATTTTTGATGTGAAACATTCTCATCAAGCATTATAAATTATGCTTTCCTCCCTGTTTTTTTAGCTGGAGGATTTCTTTTATTTATTTCCACATAATACTTTTGTTCAGAGAGGATGTTATGTATACCAATACTTCCTACTTTGATTGGAGCCTGCTGCTTGACTAGCACATGGCCAGATTTCATAATGTGACATTTTATCTAGAAAAGAATGGGCATTTTTCCATTTTTGAATGAAAGAGTGTATGTATATCAGGCTTGAAATGTCTACCCTTTTTTTTGGTTGCCATGGAAATGTGCATTTCTGTTTTCCTACTCTGAGGAGGGCAGCTGACTGACAACCCCTCTGCCGCCCTTTATGCTCCACCTCTGCATTTGGGCCACCGTCGTCCTTCGCCCGGGACACTTCCAGGCATTGCCTGCACATGGTGGCATCCTAGTGCAGACTGATTCTTTGACTATGCGGACCTCCTCTACTGCACAACTTTGGCTTGAGAACTGTGTTAGTTTCCCAGGGCTGTAACAATTGCCAGAAACTTTGCGGCTTGAAACAACTAAACTTCCTTCTCAATCAGTTCTAGATGCCAGCAGTGCGAAATCAGTGACACCGGACTGAAACCAAGGAGTCAGCAGAGATTCCTCAGGAGGCTCTAGGGAAAAATCGGTTCCCTTCTAGCTTCCATGACTGCTGGCAACCTTGAAACTAGTGCATCACTGCCCACTGCACATGCGTCACTCCGGTCTCAGTCCCAGTGGTCACATCGCCTTCTCCTCTTCTGTGTGCGTCCTCTTTTTTGTCTGCGTGAAACCTCCCTCTGTCTCTTCCGAGGACACATCTGATTGCATTTTTCAAGATATTCTTCTCATCTCAAG
The DNA here is from genome assembly GCF_021613505.1 of Equus quagga. Classification (NCBI taxonomy): domain Eukaryota; kingdom Metazoa; phylum Chordata; class Mammalia; order Perissodactyla; family Equidae; genus Equus; species Equus quagga. The sequence continues at coordinate 10,754,313 of NC_060269.1, forward strand.
ATCCTCACTGCAATCACATCTTTTACCATATAAAGTAATACTCACAGATTCTTGGGATTAGGGCCTGATATTTTGGGGGGACATTTTTCAGGACACCATAAGGCCCCCTGTTAGCTTGGCCAAAATTTTCTATACAAAGCTACACTTCAAAATAAGACACTTCTGATCCAGTCATTCTTCATTTCTTTACTAATTTCGCAGTTGGCAGATACGCATTCCCATCTGAAGATGCTTTCTGCCCACTCTTGCTTCCTGTCCTTTACCTTTCACTGTCGTATCCCTCTGTGAATCTTTTGCCTATCTAAACCTCCTTGGTCTTTACCACTGGCCAATCACAGAGCTGGAACAATGACCATATTAACAGAGTGGCCATAATAGCAGAGATGAAGGCTACTTATGGGCTCAAGAGCATGGAATTCTACTTAGAAGTTCAACATAGCCACTGATACTTCTGAATGTCCAACCAGTCTGTAACAAAGACCAATACTGAGAAATTGATATGGCACTACTACTTGAGTAGACAAGTAGTAACAAGTTGACTATATTGGGCATTTTCCATCACAGAAGGTCCAGCATTTTGTTCTCATAAGAATAGATACCTATACTGAATCTAGGGTTGCATTTTCAGCTCACAAAGGCTCACACACCACCACTACCCATGGGCTTATGAAATGCCTAATCCATCAGCATGGAACCTCACACAACATAGCATCTGACCAAGGATCCACCTGACTGTGAAGCAGGCACAGGACTGTGCTTTGCATAGTGCCTCGGATAATAGATCCAGTAAATATTTGCTAAATTAATGAACTGAGTTAGTTTTGTATTCATATGATGTAATGCTATGAAGTATGTTTATCGGTATGAAAGATAAAAGGTAATCTTTATTGAGTCCAGGCTTTATAATCATTATGTCGTTTAATTCTCACACTATCAAAAATGGCTTCCAAATTTAAAAATGAGGAAAATTAAGCACAAATAGGTTATATCAATTCCCTAATTCACACAGTTATTAAGAGGAAGAGTATGTTCCTAACTTAGGTTTTTTGACTCCAGGGCTGGTCAGTTACCCATCACTTCTCAGAGAAAACATGATGAGCTTATACGAGGTAGAAATGCTGATCACAATTTGGTGAATGATCTAAATTTGAAGATATTCTTTGTATTTCTTCCTAATGTAATGATGCAGCCTGAATTTTCAAATAGAACTGACAGTGATGCTCCTAACATCAGAGAAGGCAGAATCTTTAAATAACTATGAAAAATTTTTAAATATATAAATGATTACAAAAGAAGTATATTATGAAGTTTTAGGAATTTAGCCCAAGTACCTTGGTCTTAGCACAATATTCTGTACAAGCAAACTTTAACTATGTACACTCAAAAAAGCTTTAGCTTCAATATAGTTTTCAAATAGCTAAAATTATTTAACACAGAAGAGAAAAAATTTATGTAAAATTTCCAATTTGACAATTGCACTTTTGACAAATGCTAAGGTAGAATTAAAACTGTCAAATAATTACATTATTTTACTTAATATTCTGTCAGGTAGCATGTACTTACTATGCATTTTGTTATTGTCTAAACACACAGCAGCAATGGTAATCTTTCATAAATATTTATGTTCATAATTAGTTAAAAGTTTGGTCAATATATTAAAACATTTCTGTTTTCTGAAAGACATTTCAGAACCTTTAAAATTTGGGAGTATGTATACACAAACACACACATATATAAGTGGATAAATACAGTCTAAGAAACATTGTTTTAGAAGGAATAGTGATGCTGGTTGCAGTCTGGGCATATAGTGTAATCATGGGTACTAAAAATCATCCATGAATCCCAGAAAGTAGTATCTGTATTGGCCTTGCAGAGATGAGAAGGCCAAAATGCATTATAACATAATTAAAACAGTAAGTTAAGCAAAATCTTTTCATATTATAAAGGAAAAGAAAAATCTCCACTAAACACATTTCACATAACAATCGTGTGTGCTTCTTCGCTCCTTTCCTGTAGTCGGGGTCCTGACATACCAGGACACTTTGGTAAGTATTTTCACACTCAGGGTGGAAATTTTCTGCTGGCTTTTTAAAATTTTATTTCATTTATTTAATTAATTAATTTTTTGAGGAAGCCTGGCCCTGAGCTAACATCCTTGCCCATCTTGCTCTACTTTATATGTGGGACGCCTGCCATAGCATGGCTTGATAAGCCATGAGAAGGTCCATTCCCGGGATCTGAACCGGTGAACCCCGGGCTGCTGAAGCAGAGCATGAAAACTTAACTTCTGCGCCACCAGGCGGCCCCTCTGCCAGGTTTGTTAGAGCAATTTTCGGCATGGTCCTCTTCTCTCCTCCCCTCAGGGTTTCTCAGACTGCCCGTGTTCCATACAAATACATTTGGCAGCAACCCAGCAGGCCATCTCTGAGCAAGGTTGGTCAGCTGGCACCCCTGCAGGCAGTGTCTTGTCAACAGCATGCAGGCAACCTAGTGCTGCCCACACTCCAGAGAGTTCTGCTGGCATCCCGGGTACCCCGTTGCAAAACTTCTCTGTCATCCAGTGACTCCAATCCTCATTCTCCAATGAGGTGTGAATGGCAGACTTTGTGGGGCCTCTTCTGAGTTTACTCCTTTTTTTGTTGTTCTCCATCAGCCCCAGAGGTAGTGGCTGTCCCCTGCATTTACTATTCTTTTATTCCTTAGAATTTTCTTTATCTCTTTGCGTAGTCAACCCCCTTTACTAGTTAATTAATCCTTACCTTAAGTTTTTGTTGTTTTTCATGTTTTTGCTGTGTTTTCTGCCTCCTGCATGGGGACTCATACAAAATGGAATGAAATTAGTCAAAAATGAAAATTTCTTCGCTACTTGAATTTCTAGGCAAGTGTTTAAGTGACAGTTTCATCAGTGAAATCATTTGTTGACTGTAATAGCAAAAAATAATTATTAACTGGGCTTGTAAGAAGAATCTGTGGGTTCCTCCATCTATGTGTCTTATCTTCTATCATTGCCGTGATCTGCTCAGCAGTGCTTTCTGCCGTGTTTCATACTAAGTGTCATCTAGTACTGTCACTGACACCAATATTTCAGATTGATTCCAGGTCTGTTTCAAGTGTGTTTTAATGTCAGTGAAAAACAAAATGGAATTCAAGATGGATGAGAGGTACACCTTTCCCTTGTTAAGTGATGATACCAGGGATCCAGGAAAGGTATGCAGTAAAAGGGAAGCATCAACACTTCTGGACCAGCTTGACACTCAAGCATGGACCAGCGTGGGGACAGTGAACCCAGGGATTCTGCTATAATAGAATATATGCACTCCATGTAAACCTTGCATTCTGCAAAACCTTAAAGTACACAGAGCTTACTGGAAAAATAAAGTTGAGCCAGTCCACTGGAAACTAGTATAATAATTCTGTAACAGAAATACACACACACACACACACACACACACCAACAACAACAAACAAACAAACACATGCAAGCCTTGGGACTTTGAGAAAAAAACTCCATTAGTGAAGGTAGGCAGCTGTATGGCTGTAGATTTCCTAGTGGGATAATAAGATGCACCCCAAAAATGAAAAAGTGAAAATACTGGCTTGTGGACCCTGAGATAATGCAGATGTAACAGGACTTCCAAGCACTAGGAGGAGTTGCAACATGACAGGAATCTAGAACTATGTAAGGCTTGAGATGTACATCTTTATGGAAGGACATTCTGCAGGCATTCATTTTATCATTACGAAAAGTAAAGCCAGGGGGCTGGCCTGGTTGCTGAGTGGTTAGGTTTGCGTGCTCTGCTTCGACAGCCCATGGTTTCACCAGTTTGGATCCTGGGTGCGGACCTAGCACCGCTCATCGAGCGATATGTGGTGGCGTCCCACATAGTAGAACTAGAAGGACCTACCACTGGAATATACACCTCTGCACTGGGGGGCTTTGTGGAGAAGAAAAAGAAAAGACTGGCAACAGATGGTAGCTCAGGGCCAATCTTTAAAAAGAAAGAACGAAAGAAAGACAATAGGACTCCTCCCTAGGCAGTAGCCGAGATTTCTCCTTTCTTGATGAAGATTATAATTCTACTTATGATCTTCGGACTCTCTTTACTGCACAAAGTACTTCACACTCCAACATGTGTCCATGTTACTGTGTGTAATTTTCCAATCACTGATAATTAATTGGTGTTTTACAAACATGCATTATAGCAGAAGGCGATGTATATGAAAGTCGAATATCTGAAAATTGATTTCTTTAAAATTATCTGCTCCATTACCTTTTTGAAATCCCCGTGTTACCCCTGGAGGGATGCATACCTCCGCTGGAAGTCTGATGGCTTATACTGTTGATCATTATATCACTTCATGTACTATGATGGAAGACTAGTGGTAAAAATGTACATAAGACCCAAATGCCAAGTCTGATATATAAAGCAGTGGCTCTTTTACTAATGGATAGCACAAATTATGTTACCAACCATGTTTCTTTGTCTTTAATTGCCAAGAAGATTAAAGCCAAATTGAAGCTCAATTTTAATCCTTCTAAGTGTGTTGTATGGATTTTATCCAATCTGTCATGGTAAATGAATGAATGAATGAATGAAAGATTCTATGGTTTACATTTCTTTCTTGTATTTTGTTTTGTTTTGAACTAGAATTTTCAACTCCTAGAGCAGGATACCTATAAATTGGAAAAATGTAGATATTAATTTTATTTTTCCCAAATGTAATTGGGAAACAGAAAATGCTGTATACACTATTTCTAAGAGAAAACGTTTGAGATACTAGTTACTTTAAGTATATTTTAGTTACTTTCAAAATAATAAGCAAGGGAGTCTCTTAAGAGTTGCTCTTAGAGCTATTACTTTATAATTTTTGACAACCTGTAGAACACACCAGAATGCCCTAATTATGTCTGGGATTAAAGAGTCCCACGTTCATCATAAAAATCCAATCATTATTAAAATAATAAGACTAATAAGCTGGTGAAAATTGGTATTTACAAATGAAATGCCATCAGGCAATTGATATTTCAGGATTGCAACATATATGGATAACCAGTTCTCTAAAAAATATTTCAATCATTGGAGAAATCATAGGGTATAAAATGTGGTATAAGAGCCATGTCAATTTCTGAATGCAAATTAATACTGGTGAACAGTCGATATCTATAAACACATTGCTTTTTTTCACTAGTACAAGAACAGTTACAGTATATCAAAAATAACAACGATTTTTAAGGCATCTGTTATCCATACAATGTCTAATAAAAAGCTCTCTACTGAACAATCTCTTGCATGTAACTAAAAGAGAACATGTCAGAGGATATACTTAGGCTAAAAGTAAGACCATAATTACAGCGCAGGAAGCACACTGAAATCAAATTTCAGCTCCACTCATTTCTAGGTAACACTGGACAGGTTATATATTAGATTCGATTTCCTTACCTGCAAATGAGGATAATAATAATGTCTAGTCACGTGGTTGTTGTGAAGATTAAGTAAGTAGATCTTATGCCCGACATACAGTAAAAAACTGAATAAATGTTAGTTGTTATTACTGCTTGTTGTCATTTTCAATGGCATCAAATTTTTACAAATTACAATAGAGGGATCATATAAGGGTGATAACCCTTAACTTTTGTAAACATATTGAACACTAGGGTTGAATCTTAGTTTAGTGACTTGTGGTAATCCTATTATTATTTCCATTGAGGACTGCAATTTTAACCACACAGTTTTGGTTTTCTTTTCCTTATTAAACACAAATGTTTGTACTATAATAATAATGTGGAAAAGAAAGAGAAAGTATAAAATATCTATATATCAATTTATTAACATTTAAATGAAAGTTCAGAAATTATGTTTCCTATACTCAAACATTTTTACTTTATACTTTACATTATATTTCTCAATATATTTACAATAATATGAAAAATTGAAATTTGCATTTTAGCATTAGAGAAGCTTAAAGGAAGACTTTCTTTGCCTAGTTCTAGAAGGAAAAGAAAACAACCAATATTGCTTTTTCTAAATAATAGTAAACATGGGCTAAAGGAAAAATAGCTTTGGAAAGAATACTTTAGAAATATCATGGCCACCACCAAGAGATGAGTGCTTAGAACACATATTTAACAAATTAAAAGATAGAAACAAAAAATAGAATAAACAGAGAAACACGATCATATAATTTTAATAAAAATTGTTTGCTGGTGAGGAATTTTTGAAAAAGTTTCGCCAAATGGAGTGCAATATCATGATCCTTGTGTAAGTGCTTATGTGACATCTAGTTGATGTTTTGCATTAAACATGTAATTACACTAAACTGTAATAAATTTTTAAAACGTTAACAAAATTTCAGTTATGTTTACCAAGCTCTAGCAATAATAAAAGAATGTGACAGGTCATTTACTTAAACTCTTTCTTTAAAAGACATTTTAGAGCCATTTCTATTTAAGCTTATTTGACCTAAATTAAATCAGTGCACAGATTGACTCATGTTAGTTATATGCACTTAAATAGACGTGAAAGAGAGCATGTTCATTGACCAAATGCCCTATAAAAGGGTAAAATAATCAATTGCTATCATTTGTAAAATCCACTTAAGGGAAACATTAAATGATTAATATGAAGATTGATGCCCCAAAAGGAACTCAGGTAAGTCAGAAGTCAGTCTTGTGCCTAAAAGTTCTGGAAACCAATTCCTACATTACTTTTAATAAGATTTAACATACTTTCATGTACGTAAGATTTAATTTCCAATAGGATTAATAGACTGACTATATTCTAATTTCTTGATGAAATTGAAAAATATAAATTTTGAGATGAAATAAATCCATACGTTAGTAAATTTTAACTTATTTTAGTAGGTACAAATACAATATTTTCTACCTCTAATTTAAGGCAATTGTAAAAGTTATTTAGTCAGCAAACTAAGAATAAATTAATAAACTAAACAGGTTTGCTTGTATGCAAACTAAGAGAATGTGATTGTTTTGTGGTAAAATATATATGACATGAGGTTAACCATTTTAACCACTTTCAGTGGCATTAAGCACATTCCCATTGTTGTACAACCATCATCACCATCCCTTCTCCAGGGCCTGTTCATCTTCCCAGACTGAAACTCTGCATCTGTTAAATAGCTGCCCAATAACTTCTCCCTCACCCCAGCCTCTGGTAATCCTATTCTACTTCTGTTCTCTATGAATTTGACTATTCTAGGTAATTCATGTAAGTGGAGTCACACAATATCTGTCTTTTTGTGTGGCTTATTTCACCTAGGATAAAGTGTTCAGGTTCATACATATTGTAGCGTGTGTCAAAACTTCACTTTTTTTAGCCTGAATAATATTCCATTGTACACATCTCACATTTTGCTTATCCATTCATCCATTGATGGCCATTTGAGTTGTTTCTACCTTTTGGCTGTTGTGCATATTGCTGCTATCGACATTGGTGTACAAATATCTGGTTGAGTACTTGCTTTCAATTCTGTTAGCAATATATCTAGACATGGAATTGCTTGATCATATCGAAATTAAGTGTTTAAGTTTTTGAGGAACCACTATACTGTTTTGCGTAATGTCTATGTGATTTTAAATTTCCACCAACAGTGAACAAAGCTTCCAATTTCTACCCATCCTCACCAACCCTTATATTTTCTTCCTTTCTTTTTTTAAAAATAGTAGCCATCCTAATTGGTATGAGGTGGTATCTTGTTGTGGTTTTGATATGCATTTCTCTAACGATTAGTGATGTTAATCATCTTTTCATGTGCTTACTAGCCATTTGTACGTCTTCTTTGGAGACATGTCTATTCAAGTCCCATGCTCTTTTTTTTTTTTTGGCCAAGGTAGATTAGCTCTAAGCTAACATCTGTGCCAGTCTTCCTCCACTTTATGTGTGAGTTGCCTCCACAGCACGGCTTACGATTGCTGTAGGTCTGTGCCTGGGATCCAAACCCGCGAACCTGGGCCACCAAAGTAGAGTGTGCCGAACTTAACCACTCCACCATGGGGCTGGCCCCACTTTGCTCATTTTTAATTGGGTTGTTGCTGTTGAGTTGTAGAAGTTCTTTATATGTGTTGATGTTAATCCCTTGTGATTCTGCCAGCTGTCAGCTAGAGCATGCATTCACGGAAGGGGCTGGGCCCACTTCAAGGCCCCTGTAGGCTACTTAGCCACACAAAATGGGTGCTGAGGTAGCAATATTATGGAGTAGCTTAACTAAATTCTTAACAGGATTTTGATAGAGATTGCATTAAATCTGCAGATTGCTTTGCATAGTTATTGGCATCTTAACAACATTAAGCTTTCTTTCTAATCCAGGAAAACAGGATTTCTTTCCCTTTATTTGTGTCATCTTTAATTTCTTATAGCAATATTATGTAGTTTTCAGTGTACCAGTCTTTTATCTCCTTGGTTAAGTTTATTCCTAAGCATTTTATTTTTTTTGATGCTATTGGATGCTACTTTGATGCTAAATGGAATGGTTTTCTTAGTTTCCTTTTTGGATTGTTCATTTAGTGTACAGAAATGAATTCTTGTCTGTTTTGTATATTTCAACTTTGCTGACTTCATTTATTAGTTCTAATAGTTTTTTTATTTTTATAGAATCTTTAAGATTTTCTACATATAAGATCATGTCATCTGTGAACAGAGGAAAATTTATTTCTTGCTTTCCAATTTGGCTAATATTTCTTTTTCTTGCCTAATTGCTCCAACTAGGATTTCCAAGATTATCTTGCACAACGTTCCCATAAGGATGAAATCACCCATCAACACACTTCTCAGATGGTACCCCCATCATTAAGCAATGCATGACTGTATTAGTAATTCAGATTTTATTACATGAGCAAGTAAGATATTTCATTCTCTTAAGTGTATATATACATGCTGTAGATTTCATATATTCTCTCTCTCTCTATTTTTTTATGCTGAAGAAGATTTGCCCTGACCTAACATCTACTGCTAATCTTCCTCTACCTTGTATGTGGGTCACCACCACAGCATGGCCAGTGACAGACAAGTGGTGTAGGTTTGCACCCAGAAACCAAACCCAGGCTACCAAAGTGGAGTGTGCTGAAGTTAATCGCTAGGCCACTGCAGCTGGCCCCAAATCTATATAAATTTTAAAAGCAGGGGGCTTGCCCTGTGGCCGAGTGGTTAAATTCACATACTCCCCTACGGCGGTCCAGGGTTTCACTGGTTTGGATCCTGGGCACAGCCATGGCACCGCTCATTGGGCCACGTTGAGGTGGCGTCCCATGTGCCACAACCAGAAGAACCCACAACTAAAATATACAACTATGTACTGGGGGGATTTGGGGAGAAAGAGCATAAAGAAAAAAAAGAAAGAAAGAAAAAAAGAAGATTGGCAACAGTTGTTAGCTCAGATGCCAATCTTTAAAAAAAAAAGAAAAAGAAAAAAAAATTTTAAAGCACATAGTATCTACTAGTATAAAACAAAAAATGTTACATTTACTATTTTTCTTTTTAATATGTTAAATATTTTTAAATAACATTAAAAGATTTAAGTGATTACTTAGCACCTTTTATCTTATTAGTTTCATTCACTTTATATGGAAAAGTATTTTGTAGAATACATATTTTATTGATTAAAACATATTCATTGACTAAAATCCATATTATTGGAAAGTCAGTGGAATTTTTTTTGCCTAGTAGTAGTTGATATCACATTAGTCAATATTTCAAATGTTAATATAGAAAACTCCTGGTTCTATAAATCAATAATTAGACAGCCTCTTTTTCTCTAAGTACTATAGTGACTAAAACAAAGATTGTCAGATATATTGCTCAATAAAAGTAGTAAATGACAATTTCTTCAAATATAGTCTCGTCAGGACTAGCAAGATCTCAAGAACTGGAATTTTTATACCTAAATGATAAATATTTTTCTGTGATGAACTCAATGGCATTTGATTAGCAAAGAAAATATGTATGTATAGGTTGGGGGGGGCTGTATTAACGGAAGACAAGGCCATGGCAGGAACAATCCTAATCAATACTTCTGACAGGGTGCTGAGGGGAATTGACCCAAGAGCAGCGACCTTTGTTGTTGTTATTAAGTTCAGCACAGACGTAAATGTAGGCTATCTCAAACGATGTATAGGGAATACATCAGTTACCTCTAGAATGATTTGACTGAGCTATTTTTAACCTTTCATTTGAAATCTAAAAATCATTTTTACAAAGTGTAAAATTAATGTCACTAGGCACTGATTAAAAAGTGTCAATCAGTTAAGATGTGGCATTTGGGCAAACTTTCTATTGGCCTATAATTGTGTCAAATTTCATTGACAGGAATCAGTTTTGATTCAGAGGTTTCCCTCTCTAAAGGAGGGAAGATCTTTCCTATGTGTTAATCAATTAAAGTGACAGGTGCCATAACAGGCACTTAACATAAGAGAAAAAAAATGCTAGATGATTTAGGTTGGTAATTGCCAAACATGGTAAGCGAGGAACATTTTTGAGGGAACAACCCCAAAGAAAGGTGATCAAGCATAAAAGCTGTATCTTAAATTTGTGACAATGACCCTCATACTGTCATTGAGCAATTTAACTGGTTCCTTAGCTTTTTACTCTCACCTTCTCCTTGACAACTATTTCATACCTTCCACCTCCTCAAATTTCCACCTTTTCTCTGTACACCTTCTTAATTTAGAAGCTTGCTCCATGTTTAATGAAAAACGCAGTAATTAGAAGGGAACCCCACATATTCTCAACACGTTGCCTGCTTTCTCTCCTGTTGCGGTAGGTTAACTGCTCGTGTTCCTGTCTCAGTCTGGTCCTTTGAAATTCATATCAAAGTCCATTCTGTTTCTTAAGGTCATCAGTCTGACAATTCTCCTGTTACTTTTCTACATCATTTATTTTTCTCTTTACTAAATAATTTCCATTAGTATATAAACACCTGTTGATTCTGCTATTTTAATAAAAGACTTTTACCTGATTTTATTTATCTTTTCTAGATTCCACTCCTATTTTCTCTACTGCCTTGTCCATAAAAAGTCCTTGGAAGAATCAGCTCTACCTGACGTCCTCAATGCTTCTTTTTCCATGCTCTCTTAACCCTTATCTAATTCCGCTTTATCCACATGATTTCTCCAAAATTGCTCCCATCAAGTTCATCAAAGAAGACTGCATGGGTCACCCTACTCTTTTCACACACTTTCCCCACTCTATTTCCAGCACACCACGCTGTTCCTCTCCTGTCTCACCTTTTCAGTTTTCCCCCAACCTGTTATGACTGGAAAGTTCCGGGCTCTAGCTCTCATTCCTCCTTTCTTCTCTCTCTTCACCCTCTCCCCTGAGGATTTCATTCTCATTGAATTTAAATATCATCTATGCATTGATTTCCTCAAACTTGTATCTCCAAGCCTTTGCCTATCTCCTGACTTCTGAAAGTTTATATCACAAAACATGTTCAGTATTGGAACTTGGAGGTGCAATTAATATCTCAAAATTAACCTGTCTATAGCTGAATTTCTTATGTTACACCATCCTGACCTCAGAGTCACTCCTTCAGCAGTTTTCCTCTTCATAACTAATAACTTCACCCTTCCAGTCGCTCACTTGTAAAGCTTGGAGTCATTCTGGACTCCTCTCTCCCAACACACATATCTGAATTGTTTCCGAGGTTCACAATTAAACCACCTCAACTCTAATATCTTAGTCTAAGCCATATGGATTTATTGCAATTGTCTTTTAAGTGGTGTTCCAGATTCCATCTTATTCTTCAACTGGCAGCCAGAATTATCCTTATAAAATGCAAATACTTCCATTTCTCTGCTCCAAATTCCCCAGTGGTTTCCCATTCCACTCTGGGGGAAGACCAGCTTTGCGTGGCTGAGTGCTGCCTACCGCTCACCCCTCTCTACACTGAGCTCCTTCTCTCTGCTATAGCAACACTGGACTCCGTGCTGATTCTGGAACATGCCAGGCATTATCTTGCCTTACAACCTTTGTTCTCTCTGTTGCCTTTGCCCGGAATGTTCTTCCTCCATGTATCGTCTTCTCCAACTTTACCTTTTTGACGTTTTTACACAAATACTATTTTTTCAATGATGCCTGCCCCTGAATACTGTATGTAAAAATTTCATTTACTCTCCCCCCCAGCTCACTTGATGTGATTTACCTGATTTTTTTCTATAGCATTCATAACATTCTAATAACGTTATAGCATGTGATTTTATATTTATGATATGCTGTATTATTTATGCTTATTTTGGATGTTGAACACAGAGATCATTTTAAGTTTCTTCACTAATAGATTCTAAGTACACGGAAGAGTGCCTGCACATTCGTAAATACTTATTGGATTAATGAATAAATAAATAATTGCATTTATATAATATGGAAGTGTATTCACCTGCTACATTATAAAGCCTATAAAAACATGTACATAAAAAATGAGATAAAAATAAGCACATGTATTAATTAGATATTTCAATTTCTCTATACAACACAATGGGCCATTGTGAATGCCTGTGGATTTTTTTTTGGTGAGCTAATATTTATAATATAATTAAAGAAAGAAAATAAATTAAGACTTCTACTTTTTAATTTCAAATATTTTAATATTGGGGTGTCAAATTAAAATGAGTTTGGTGTACTTGAAATTTAATAATTTTTGGTATTTGAATGATAAAAACAGTATACCATTAAAAGACATTAAGAACTGTGGTAATATTTTGATATCAAGTAACATGAACTACACTGTGTATTAGATATTTGATATAGTCCAAGAAACTACATTGCTCATTATATCCCAATTGTATTATGTGTGTATTATTTTATATATTATTGAAAATTAAAGCTTTTCTTGCCTGAAGAATAAAATGCAGTGTAAATATCTAGAGCTAGATGGTGTGGGTTTCCAGTTAATTCTACCTCTAACTACATCAGAAAGATAGAGCCGGGCAAGATAGTTGTTTTCTCCACATGAGATTCTTCCTATGTACAATTTCAGCATTGAAATATATAACATCTAAGTTCTTTCCGGCTCTGAGAATAAATTACTTTCTCAAATAAAAAATAATCTTAAGTATTTTGAGATGATTTTAAAGTTGAAAGCTTTATGTATGATTGTCTAAGTTATACATAATTGTATATAATAGTTTCCCATATGTTTCTGCTTAACCTTTCAGATACAATAGTCAATGTGTTGAGAAAAAAAGAAAATCATAAAATCTATAATTAAACTTACAACAGACTTGGGACAGAAATTCAGAAGCTTCTTTTCTTCTATAAATTATTGAATCACATTTTTTACACCAAGGGATGTCTTGTTGAAAAGAAAAGAAAAATATCTTAATTTAACTTCCATGATAGCAAAATGTTAAGTTCAGCTTTCTTAAATTTTAGCAGTACTTTTGGGACATTATTTTGCCTAAAGTTATATTTCTCTGCATCTTCTCTGAAGTAATTTTACATGTTATTCATCTGGCTCTGTGTCCCATATTTACCCTTTTCAGTACTCAGGACCTCTGTCCCACAGGTGGTAGATTCTGTCCCACAACACCAGGTAATTGCTTCATGGGAATTTCCTGTATCTCGTATACCATATTGTTAACCGTCCTTCAGAACACTGACCCATTGTGATAGGTACTTCTGTGTAAGCACATAAGAAGGGACTTAGTGTATACACGGAGATTGAATATACATAGATGTGTTTCTTCAAACTTTAACATACATAGGAATATCAAACCCAACTTGAAGAATAGTATTATGTGAACTATCTACATGAGAGAAAAATTCCAGCTGTATTCAGTAAATAAAATGTGACAGACCACTGATAGCATTTAGTAAAAGTGGTCTGAATTTACACAAAGAAAATCTTATCTTGGGCAAAAGAATAGGAAAGAGGCAAAAATTGCATTTCCTGTACCTAAAGTTTACCTAATCTTTTGGTTGTCTTTGTTATCCTCATAATCTCTTCTTTGAGAAACACTGCCTAGGAACTCTCAATGATAAATACCCATGATCAATTATTGCTTTTAATGTGATATTGAGCTAAGCACAGGAAGAGATATTTAATTGATAATTTTCAGTTTTCATTTTCACAAGTCTGTATATTTTTAGATGCCCCTAGTATCACTTATTTATAGGTCTTTTTTTCTCCCTCTGAGGACCAATGTGAAAACAATGAGAGAATATACTCACCAACACTTAGAAATGCCACATATGGGGAACTGAACTAGACATGTTTTAATCCTTATCTGCTTAAATCCTCACTACAATGCGAAGTGGCTGTTATGATCCCATTTCACAGAGGGGAATCAATGTTCCAGGGTTCAATGAATTGCCTAAGCTCAAACAGTTGCTGAAAGTTTTTCTACTATATACACTGTTTCGGATGGATATGGTATACAAGTGCCGGTATGTATTCAAGTGCAGGACTCTTCACTGAAGGTACTACATACAAATTCTTAAATATTTCTTAGGCATTTGATACCAATAGATCATTAGCAAAGGCCATTTTACTTTGATTTTTTTCTTGAATCATTTAGCTTGCTTATAACGTTCTAGTCACTAGCATTGTGTTCTTATCTTAGAGAAATTGATTCTGTTAAGAAAAGTATTTTTAGCGTCAACAAGTAGTATGTGACATGTTTAATAGTCACTTTATATTACTTTTAATTTAGAAGTAAAAACATTTTCCCAACAGAGTATCTCACTTTCTATACTCATATATTTTTGTGATTTACTGAGGTTATTAATAGAGAAATGGTAGTGTTAAACAATACTTTGAACGGCTTTAAACGTGCAGTGGGAATCATGATTTCATAGGAAGAAAATTAGTGAGGTTGGTAAGATTACTGTATAATTTCCCACAGGATCTCTACATCAGGGTTCGCTTTTTTATATCCTAGAAGTTGCCTGTGTTCACTTTAGATATAAAGTAAGGCTGACTACAACGACATTACAAGGCAGCTCAAATATAAGCAAAGACAGCTGTTAATGGGACCGTGAATAGTGATGAACTGAGGTACTCAAATGGCTTTGCTAATAAAGCGTTGCCTAATTTATTTTTACAGCAAATGGAAGACTCATTTTTCATGGTTGGGTAGCCGCATTCAAATATACCAATAATTTCAAATGCAATCACTTCTATATAGCAAATTTTATTTTAGAATATGATGGAAT
This sequence comes from Equus quagga, assembly GCF_021613505.1. Taxonomy (NCBI): domain Eukaryota; kingdom Metazoa; phylum Chordata; class Mammalia; order Perissodactyla; family Equidae; genus Equus; species Equus quagga. The sequence continues at coordinate 10,769,477 of NC_060269.1, forward strand.
TGCTAATGTTCTGTTGATGGGTAGACAGCTTCTCCATCAGCAGTCTTGTCTCAATCTTTTCTTGTTGTTTTTTAATTAATTTTAAAATAATTTTATTTATTATTACTAAAATTTAAGAAGTTTGATTTTATATAATTTCCAAATATATGAAACTGAAAAATTATAAATGTTCTTTCTTAGAGCCCTGGAACTGTGTCATTTATTTTCCCATATTTTTAGTAGCTGAGAGGATTTTTACACAGGAAAATAGAAACTTTAATTAAAATATTTTCATCATTAAAGTATATCAAAAAGTTATCTATAAATAAGAGTTATGTGAAAATGACAATTTCCCTTATAGAACAGAATATAGGTACTGGGAAATATTATATTAGCACATGTGCAAATTTAACTTTTTCAAATAGGTTACTTCACACTTTCAAATCACATATTCAAATGTAGTGATAGCAATTTGACAAGTACGTATTTCTATTCATCCCGGAATTGGAAAATAGAAATAAAATAACTTTAATCCTAAATATGTGACTCATGCCTTCCCAGTTAAATATTAGTGTTTATCTAAATAATTCTATATTGAGGCTTGCTATAGTTTTATTAAAAAAAAATCATTGTTATTTTGCCTATGAAATTGTATTGATAATTATGTTATTTAATGACTCATTTAAGCATGCATATAAAGGAGTTTATCCCTTTTCAGAATTCTAGGTATGTTTCATGAAAATTAAATAGAACTAGCAGCATTGCAGGAACGTATAATAATAATAATAATAATAATGATAGAAATAATAAAGTAATACATTTTGTCATGTGAAAAACTGCATGATGTGCTACATGAAAGGATGTAGGATTAACTTGCAAGTCAAGCAATGACACAATTACTACTACTAAAAATATTGCTATTTTGGTTGTAAATGTAATATTGTAATTTACATTTATGTCATATTATGTGCCCCAAACATTTTTCACTGCTGTACATATAGCAACATGCTTGTTCTCACAACAACTCTGTCAAGAAAATGCCATTATTATTCACTTTAACTGAAGGGAAATAACAGAAAATCATGTAATTGATATATGATGAGGCCAGGATTTGAACACAACTTGACAATCACCAGAGAGTATCATTTTAATTGTGTAATATAAAGAATCACGTATAGTAATTAAAAAAAAATTCTTTTACAAACAGTCACAAGAAGGAAGGAAAGGATGTAAATGAGAGGCTGGGAAACTCCTTCTTAACTAACCCATGGATGCCGTGACGCATCCTCAGATAGTCACCTCAATCCTCATAGTACTCCTGACAGATGTTCTAGTTTTTTATCCATCAGGGAGTGCACTAAGAAGTGGGTCAACCTGTCATGCTACCCTGCACCTATTCAGTGGCTAATGGAGGGTCCATGTCCATGTACTAAGGCTGAGGGACATGTCTTATGTCTCAGTGCTCAGACGCAATTATCTGGACTAATGGATCCCATGTCACTTTTCAGAAGCATAGGCATTACAAGGCAAGGGAGTACCTTTTAAAGGAGAATGTGTCTTTGACCATAGAGAATGTAGTCAAGGTAGACGGTGGCCTGTATTGTTGCCATATTGAGCACAAAGGATCGTTTACGATAACACACCATGTCACTGGAGATTAAACCAGCTGGGAACACCAGTGCTCCAATGTCACCTAGAATCTCTACCTCTGTTCCTCCAATGCCAGCACCCACACAAAACCAAGAACCAGGAGCTACATCACCTTCTCCAACATGGCCAATAAAAACTCAGCCTGAGGTACTGCAGGAAACAAGAAGGACGCAACCCACCAGCTCACACTGTACTCTTGTCCAACAAATGGCATGGCAGGGTGACACAGTCTTCAAATGGCCTTAAGCATAACAATCAAACTCAAGTGTCTCTGGCACAAAATCCGTGGATGAGCTCCACCAAGGCAGTCTATCTTGTAATCAGTATTTCTGCTGTGGTGCTGCTAACTTTTTTGGTTGTCATGATTACCAGAAAATATTTCTACATCAGAAAAAACTGCAGCAACTAGATATGGTTTCATTGAATGGCCCTCCAGTTGGAGCTTGGCATAGTGAATCTGAAGTGCACATCTGAGCAGATGACAATATCTACATTACTGAAGATGATTTTTATCTCATGGATTAAGATCCAGTGGCCCTCCAGGACTTTATGCCCATGACTGCAAAACGCAGTGACAAGATATCACTGTGTGAGACTCCTTTGAATGTGCAGGATTATTTTCTGTGTCAGTTCCACCTGGCATTCCAACATGTCAGTGACATTGGGTAGAGTGACTCCCTGGCTCAAATCTGTGTAGTGTTGTTGCTGTTGATAATACAGTCCTTTTTTAATCCTAAAACTGACTCAATCTTTCTGGCCATTGCAGAGCTCTCTCTCAAACATGAACACTTTAAAAGTGTATATTCTCATTAGACCCCATGAATCCTATATGCTTCAAGAGAATACTCACTGGGGTGGCAGGAAGTGAACTTCTATCCTGGTCACCAAAGCTGTCAAGGAGAGAGGAATAGTACTTCAAAGCAGTAAATCTGACGGGAATGCCAAAGGGCTTCCCTTGGAAGCATTTCATAATTATTTCTTTACTTGTTTTTTTCTGGTAACTCCGAATGTTACATTTCTTGGGGTTTTCATCTGTTAGAGATATTTATTTCCATAACTACCTCAGAGTATAGTGATAATTCCAATGAGATGGAACTTGTGAGAAGTCTTTGAAAAGTAAAAAACCACTACAGAAATGCAAGAGTTTTTTTAAAAAAATGTCGTTTTTAGTAAGAGCAGATCTAGCATTAGTGCTCAGTGCGTTTTAATGATGTTGCATTTGTAAGTCTCTTGCTGTATGGTACCTCTTATATTTTTCTTTAAATAATGCTTTTTTTTAAAGTTGATATTGGATAATTTGGCTACCACCTTATGCCGCAGATAAAATTTGTCAATAGCTGAGAGGTAGAATGGGTGAGAGAGAGGAATTTAGTTAATATGGAGCTCTTTTTGGTAAATATATCAATTTTGTAGAATGTATTGAATTTTGTTTTGATTTTGATCTTTCAAGACACAACTGAGATTCCATGATCTACAGTCTGTCCTGAGGCATTAAGGCACTGATGAAATTAAGATTGTATATTTAAACAAAAGAAATTTTGGATATCTTCAAGAAGTAGCGGACTCAGTCTCTCACTGATGGCTATAAAGGTGGTTGGAATAATTTTGCAAGTACGCAGAAGTGTGAGGGACTTTTATTAACTGTCTGGTTTCATTTATATGTACACTCATTGTTAAAAGATTTTTTTATCTTGAAAAAGATTGATTTTTTAAATTTGTTTTACTTTTTCACACCCACAGTTGTAAATCTTTATTTTCATTCTGTTTCTTTCAGTGTTTCTCTCTTCAGAGAAGTCTTTTCTCTAAATTATAAGTGGGAAATAACTGGCATTAAAAAAACCCAAACAAATGTTAAGCATTATGAAAAATTATGTTTTTTCAGTGAGATGGCTGGACTGCAGCATGCCCATCACTGAGGATGATAGAAATCATTTTCCCCCTGAGCTACATGGCATTTCAGTGTGTAGTAGAGATATTTTGAAAATATTTCATATGATTCTAAATTATTCACAACAAAAGCTTGACTGACTTATGTCTGATGAATTTTGAATAATTGTTTTTATAAGGTGAGTATATTAACCATTTAAAATGACTGATTCTACTTGATTGTTTTATATACTTATATTTTATCTTCACACACACTGGCCTGTGATACACACAGAAACACACTAGCCTGAGAGCTACATTATTAAATGTATAGGAACAAGGATTATTTTATTAAATTTTTCCTAAAAGTAGACATTTTTAAACCAAAATATGCATTTGATTTGCTATCAAAGAAAAAAAATTAGCATCCACAGTCCTCCCTACCTGATATTTAAGGAGTGCTTTAGGCATTAAAGTTTCAAATGTTGAAAAGACAAAAGCTGACAACAGCACTGGAAATGGAGCAGAAGCTAAAGTCTGAGATCTGTCCTATTGAAACGGCTCCTAAAAGCATCCGAGATGAATGACATGTTGCTAACGCCGATGCACACTCCCCGGTTTTCCATTCCTCACAGTAGACTAAACCCTGCTTTGAAGCATTTCCCTACTTAGAAAGCACAGAAAACAGTCCGCTGATGCTAGAAGAAGATTCACCCTCTAAAATATTAAAATGTTCTTCTCAAAACATGAAAACCCTCAGAAATCACATAGAGTTTCAATTTAGTTTAAACGTGCTAATAACATCAAATAAATAATATCTTTAGCTTTCAGCTGACACTCTTTTTACACTTCTGCTGAGAGTTTCCAAAAGCAAGCTTTCTAAGATAAAAGATGTTTAAAATAAATTGAGAGAATTTGAAAATTGTCTATTGTCCCTATGAAATTTATTTTTGCGTTTCAGTTGTTAAATATTCACAGTTTGAAACGTTCACCTAGTCAATTATGTGTATATTTTTTGAGAATATTTTTTAAAAAGCCATCTCAATCCCTTTTGAAATTTTTCATAAGTACACACATTATCATCCTACTATATCAAGTAAAATAAAATTTAAAGTTAAGGGAATTAAAAAGTATATGTCTTTGATTTTGCCCATCCTGGGAGGGACATTGGGCATAGATCTTGATATCTTTAAGAAATGTCAATGAATAACGCTACCCACAGGATTAGATGATGACACTACATGTATCTTACTGAAAATGCTGAACTTGGATTCATTGCTGAATTCAAAAATGAGAAAATTGAAAGATATGTATCCCTAAATATGTGAGATAATCTGTGTCCCTGATTAGTCACTGTCTGTCAGGATTTGGTTGGTTCACCAACGCGCAGTAACAAGATATAAAACATACCGATCTTTCAGTGTTTTGCTTTCCTAAAGATTCGTTATATAGACAAGATTGAATTATCTGACACGGTTGAAAACACACATTTAGTGTTGATAGTTTGATTTGTACAGCAATGCTACTGGGTACAATTTCTCTTTACCTTTCTATTCTTTTGTATTCCAAAAACGGAGTATAGAACCTCCAAAATATAAAGACTGGATAGTATTACAAATGTAATAAATCTTGCTTTTTTTAAACATAAAAATTCCTAGTAACAAATTTAACCAGTCATATGCCTGTGATATGATAGCATCATCCATATATATGAAAATATAATTTCTAATGATATTACAATTTAAAATAGATAACTTCACAATATGCATTAAAACTATATCTAATAATAAATATTATAAATGCTTCAATTATTATCTCTAAAACCTGTTTAAATGTTAAATTTCTAGATTTTAAGTTTTAAAGTGGAATGTGGAATATGCTAGAAGTGTCTGGAAGGGTTGACTCCTCAAATGGAAAGTGGTTTAAGACATTTATTTTTTTTTTACAGGACACTTATAACTCACACTTGACCAGACTTGAGGATGTCTTCTGTTTTTACCTTCAAATGAAAAAATGGTTAATTAGAAAGAAAAGAGAAAGGCATTCACATATTTCAAGATTGTGATTTGAACTCTTCCTCCTACTTCTTGAACTTTGCTCTTTCTTCCCGGCTCACCTTTCGTCTTTTCAACTCCTCCACTTGGTAATACTGCTCAGTGCCAGCAAGAGCCCTTGAAATGTCAACTTCTTTCAGTGTGTCACAGTAGTTATAGATGATACAATTACAGTGACACCTTCTGCCAAAGGGTAGGAAGTTTGGTGGTTTTGAACTCATGCCAACATCATATTTTTGAGAGTTTTTATCTTGACGAAAACTGAACCATAATCATTCTTTCAAAAAACCCATTAAATATAGAGTTTAATATGTCTACAAACAGTTAAATGCAGGTGTTTTAAGAAGCCATGATTTGGGATCTTCATTTATTCATACTGTTCGTCGCAGATTTTCCTAAGGAATAGCCATCAATCTGCCATAAAACATTAGTTCTGAGGTAACACAGATTTATTAGTAACAATGCTAAAGCCTCTTGTTCTAACAGTGTATACTGTAGCATAGCCTCTCATTCCTGGACACAGCTAAGGCTTTCTGGTCTGTTTTTTCCCTTAATTTTTATTCTGATTCTCAGCAAAGCCCAAGTTACTGGAATATTTGTTCCTTTTGAGAGCAGGTACTATTTCAGCAGGGGAAAAGGGAACAAGAAATTTGTTATTGTTCTTTAATGACTTTGGAAAACAAATTTAATGAGGGGGAGCAAATATTAGAATAACAGTCAAATATATTATTTATCTTTTCTGATGTCCTGAAGGCAAAAACTTGGTAAATACTGGACAAGGCCAAGAAAATGTAGGCTTTATCAAGTGATTAATGAGAAGAACTTGGTAACAAAATTTAATAAAAGCTTTCTCCTAATTGGTTACCAGTTCATAGATTCCACATTACAGACTCCTAAAACAGATTTACTGGTTTCCCAACAAACTGAACACAAGAAACTTCCATTTGCCTTTATTTGCCTTTATTTAGTTAGTTTTCTACTAGATAGCACTAAGGTTAGATTTTATCTGGCTGACAGTTGCAATATGGATCAAAATTAGATTTTAAATTCTGACATTATTGTAGATGTTTTTCTGTTTAGGGAGGTATAATTCACATACGATGAGTCATACAATACAATGAGTCATCCAGTAAGACATGCTAAAGGTCTCGGCATACTCACAAAGTTGTGCAATCATCACTACTCTCTAATTCAGAGATGTTTCATCACCCACAAAGGAAATCCGGCACCCATTAGCAGCACCTCTCTATTCCTGCCTCCAAGAAACATTCTTGCTCCAGCCCCTGGGAACTACTAATCTGCTTTTTGTCTACTGACTTTCCTTGGGAATTTTTTTTGATTCATGTTATTAGATATTGGTGCTTAGATTATAGGCTAAAGTAGTGGTCATATTTGCATCTGTTTATCATTTTGGAATTTGTTCAATAGTAATTTTATGCCCATTTGACTCACTGAAACGTTAAAAAATCAGGGTCTAAAAGATATTTAGGATTGGATTTACCCAGGTTTATAGGAGCTAAATGATTTTAGTGATGAAGTTACTAAACACTCCATTGGAAATTGAGAAAAGGTGGTCAGAATCTAACCCTTTCAATACAGCCCTGTGGACGAAGAGCACATGTTCTTTGATTGACCAGAGGCCTCAGGAATGTCGAACAATGAGTCTACGGGTCCACGCTGACCAAACGTGATTTTTATTTGAACAACATGGAACAGTCATATGTTGATAGAGCAGCAGAACAAGTACAATGGAGGATTTGAGCTGGCCAAAAGGTTAATAGTTATGAGACTGATCTACATGGGTGCATTTTATACTAGCAATTTTTTATTAAACAAAGAAATAAAAGCAGATAAGACAAAAAGAAAAGCTTAGGGACATGCAAATGTTAAGTATTGAAGGAAATGAAGATGCAGACATGAAGGGGGTTGAAGTGCTGGGCCATGGATCTAGGTAGGGTATGGTCTAGGAAAGTATAGTCAGGTGCTTCTTGATAACTCATGGAAAATAATCAGATCAAAGGTCTGACTCTCCTTATCGTGTCTAAATTTAGATGTAGTGGAAATAAAAGATAATTTTTATAATTAATATAGTTGACACATAGTGAGTGATATGTTAGATTTTCCAGATGCAGTAAGCTGGATTTAAGGAATGAGTGTGTTTTAACTGAAGTGGAGTTCAAATGAGATCCTTGAAAATTCAAGGCATGTTGAGTTCAACATCAAAAAATTATTCAAATTTTAGAAATAAGCAAAAAATTATTGAGTTTTCCTTCACAACAGACTGAGCCTAACTTTTTATTGTCTCAGCCTTGTAGCAACAGAGGTTAACATGGAGAGTTTAGACAGCTGGTGATATAAATACTGTCCAATGGAATGGATAACTTCAAAGAGTGACACTTAGGCATCTTATGGACATTAACCAGCATTGTATCTAATGCAGAAATCTTAACCTAAAACCTTTTTTTAATTGCCTTTATATGCCTAATTTCTCTAATGCTTTTTGGAACAAATTTAATGTCTTATTATTTCAGTTATTAACTAACTAGTAAAATAAAATATCTGACATGATAATATATTTGCCTTAAAATAATTTTACCTTCTGAAAATTATACTTTAGCAGTTTTGGAGCTTCCATCATCATGTCCTTGTGGAAGCACGTGGCAGAGCCAAGTAAACTGTGTTGTCAGAGAAATATACCTAATGGGCTGTTTCAGACCCGACGTGCCTTTACTCGGCTGTAGAGTGAAACAGGCAGCAATGGAACTTTAACTTTGTTGCTTCTGTTGTTTATTTTCTCTACTAATTTTGTGTTATTTTGTTTGTGGTTTGCATACAGTTCTTCCTCATTGGCGGTAATAAGTGTTGAGAAATTGCTTTTGTGGCCTGAATTTGGTGATTTCTATCCTCTCTTGGGCGAGCAATAACGAGAGACTGGTTTATTGGAGGTTTGTTTTTGTTTGTCTATTTGTGAGCTCCAATCAGTTAAGAATTTCATACACACTGAAAGAACAGCTCTTTAATATCTGAACCTATAGAATCTTTCTTTCTTTGTTTCTTTTTTGGTGAGGAACATTGGCCCAAAGCTAACATCTGTTACCATTCTTCCTCTTTTTGCTTGAGGAAGATTGTCACCGAGCTAACATGTGTGCCAATCTTCCTCTATTTTTTGTATGTGGGACACCGCCACAGCATGGCTTGGTAAGTGGTGTGTAGGTTCACACTCAGCATCTGAACTATTGAACCCTGGGCCGCCAAGGTGGAGCATGCAAACTTAACCACTACGCCACTGGTCCAGCTCCCTGTTGCTTCTTATTTTTAAATGCTGTGGAGTGGCTACACCTTTTTGTTATGTTATGAATGTGTTTATTTTGATCACTTTAAGATATAAATGGCATTTGTGCTGTTGTTGAAAATGGTATTATGTGGTTTCATAAGCTTTGTTCATCTACTGAATGCCTGTGTATGAAAGTTCTTAACTATTTACTTCTTGTCCTTTCTATGAAACAAAAGTTAGCCACTTTAGTTAAAAGTGCAAATTAATATGGGTTGTTTAGGATATGTTGGAGCAAGACTGACAGAAAATACAAACTGTGTATTCAAGGTAATGAAATGGATTTTATTTTTTAAAAGATGTTGCCAAGTATTGTTTCTCAGGCGCCCATGATACTGTCTTAATCAAATGCCCAGCTTTCCTTTGACAACTCTTTTGATTCTGACTAGCCATAATCAAACCCTAAATTTATAAAAAACAAAATAAAAATCTCAGGATATGTTTCATACTTAACATGTCTTAAAATTTCCCAGAAGGCACTGGAAACATCACAGAGATTTGATATTTCATTTATAAAAAGAGATGCTAGAAATAAAGTTCATTTATTTCTTAATTTTCAACATGGTGGATAAAATGACAATAAAATACCAAATATTTCAGAAATTGTTCACTTTATGATAAGGCCCTGGAAATTGGCCAGTGCCCTTATGTTCATAATGTCCTGACCCTCAAGAGAAATACTGACCAAACTCTTATGAAATGGTTGTGTACTGCACCCCAATAGAAGATTTTACCCTTCCTATTCTGATATTATTGGTTACTATAATAAGTAACCCAGAGCCAATATTGCCAGTTATGAGAGAGGGTTTTACAGCCACAGACGTTTTTAAAATCTGATCTTTCCATTATATGTTTTTCTGGACAGAAATTATTTGCAAGATTGGTAGAATTTTAGCAACATTGTTTATGTACACTTACATCAGTTAAATAATATTACATTGACTTTTAAATGCTACTTTACAGAAGTCACCATTAACATGTGGGTTAGATTTGTAAAACACCATTACAACTGAATATATTATATTTGTTGTGTATGTATTATATATGTTATATATATTATATATAAAATTCAATTATTTTCTTAGATTATTAGTTTGGCTAAAAAGTCTAAAAAATCAAGAGTAAGAATACTTCAGAGCTGGCTATAAATATAGATTCTCAATTTTCTTTATTATAGGCCATTGCTCCCTAAATTGATTAATTAAATTTTAAAGCATAACATTTAGTTTACTTTTAAAAACATGTTCTCAGAAAAGTCAAGATTCTTCCAATTTAGAAAGGCAAGTGATAATTTAGGTTTCAAATATAATATAAACTTGTCTTCTGCTTGACTTCTTTTAGCAACCTCAATAGCTAAAGCTTTGAAAAATTCAGTATGTTTTTAGAGAGTCATTTTGCTTTCTCTGGGGTTGTAAATAATGGATTAGTAATGTATAATGTGTTCCTAAAAGCTAGTACTGCCTTGTTTAACACTATCTGTCAGTTATAATGATGCTGAAATAGGGCTTAGTATGAAAGGAACATTGGGGAATGCATTGCTGTACAATGTGAATGTGAATGAATCTGTATCAGTTGCATTATTGCTCCATTTTTTAATACAATTCTGTGCTGCCTGTATCTCAAAAAGATAGCCAAGCATATGGCATTTTTGTTTGATACTTTTTTGACACTCCTAAATGTAGATGGATATTAAAAGGTTAATTTAGATAACATCGAAGAAAACTTACTATCATTGTTTAATAAATGGGAACGAAGAGATTTTGAGGCCACCATACCATGCTAGAATTTTTATGTCTAATATATTCTTAAATGTTTATAATAAAACATTTAAATGATCTGATTGTGAGCAGTTCTAAAATCTTTCCTAGAACATAAGTCCTGATAGCATATGATATTCAGCAGGAAGTCGCAAATGAGTTAAAATATATTTAATATACTTGCCAATATCCTAAAATCAGACTCAAATAATAAGTTTGAATTGATGTGAAATGTCAGTTCACCAACTGAGAAATCATAGTGCAATTGCCTGACAAACTAGATGGGTTCTCAAAACACAACCTCTATCACAGATTATTTTTCATATAAACAGAGAGAAGGAAAGGAGGTACCTTGTGAGCTCTCATCAGTTGATTTGGTTACAATAAAAAGTGAATCTTAAAAGATGAATCTTGATGTATTCAAGGAAATATATTGGAATGATCAATATCTCATATTTATTTACATTTGTGTCTGTATTGCCAAATGCTTCTAAACTTTAGTGTATTAATGACCCAAATATCACAAAAATGCAAGAGGTGATCTTTTTTCTTTTTTCTTCATAGAATCTGCCTTCTTTATTATTTAACTTAATTCAAGAGTTTTTGAAACATGACACTTTTGTGTTAAAGATGCTCCATTATTATTACTATTTGAAATTTACTATGCAAAGTTGATACGTTTTTAGAAGAAAATCCATTTTAAGATTATTCTCATTAAACATGCTAAAGCTTAGGTATTTTAATGTCTAAACATTTGCACTAATATATCTAAATATTTTGAATTTAACTTTACTCATCTGAGTTGAGAATATTCACAGCAATGTTTATACCAGAGTTGTTCAGATATATAAGCACAATTTTCTCCTAAATACCCATAGTTACTTATTGTTCTATTTTCCTGAAAAGAACTTTGGATATAGGAGGATCCTTTGGTATCTTTAGGCGATTCTATTGCACATTTCATAAGAATAGTAGCAATAATAACAATAGCTATAATAATACTAATAACAGTATCTAATAGCTATTGATGTTTTCAATGTGTCAGGGTATTGTGCAAACTGTTTTACATGAACTAACTCATTATTTAAACATGATTTTATGTATATACTACAATGAATGCTCCTATTTTTACAAATTACGAACAGTGGCATATAGAAATAATATAACTTGCCTGTGTTGCCAGCAGGAAAGGATTAACTCTGCAGGCCCTCGTTTCTCAAACCCTGCACATTTCAAAGAATGGCATGTCTTGGTCAGTTCCTGGAGATAACCTCTGAGCCCTTGAAATACTCTGCGTTGGACCTTGGACCATGCTGTACCAATTTACATGTTAAGTCTATCCTAAGAATTTATGGTGAACACGTGTTTTTCTCTGGGGAGACAGACTGGAATCTAAGTAGCTGAGGTCAGTCATGTGGGCACTGCATGCTACATGACCGACTCCCAACAAAAACCCTGGACACCAAGGCATGGGCAATCTTCCCTGGCTGAGGAATTCACATGTGTTGTCATACGTTTTTGCTGGTAGTATTAAGCACGTCTTCATACAAATCCTATGGGAGGGGACACCTGGAAGCTTGTGCCTAGTTTTTCCTAGATTTCTCCTCATGCACAATTCCCCCATATCTAAGAATATAACATATCTAAGAATAAACCATATCTAAGAATATAACAAGTTTTATGAATACTGTAAATCTATCTAGTGAATAACCAAGCCTAAGAGGGATCTTGGGGACCACCAATACAGTACAAATAGAAATGTCAAAGCCAGAATTTTAAGTCAGACTTCAAAGTCTCTGCTCTTAACAAATTTTACAGCACTCCATCCCTAGACTATATTATATAAAACCATAATGTAACAAGAAGCAATCGCCAAAATATTTGTATCTCTCCAGAACTAAATTTGATCAAAGAAATTATGATAAAGTCAGAATTCTTATGATTCTTTAAGACTTTTTAAAATTGTTTTCAATAATTGTTGAATTGTTTAATCTTCTCATTTTTTCTTGTTTTCCAATACAAATAATAAATGACAAGAAAACACTTAGAGTCTCTGTACAGTCAATAAAAGTTGCCTCTGTTTCATATTACCTTCTATTTGCAGATGATATGATTTTACGTATAGAAAATCCTAAAGACTCCACCAAAAACCTGTTAGATCTAATCAATGAATTCTGGAAAGTTGCATGATACAAAATTGACATACAAAAATCAGTAGCATTTCTATACACTAACAACAAATTATTTGAAAAAGAAAGAAAACAATCCCATATACAATAGCATCAAAAACAAAGTACTCAGGAATCAATTTAACCAAGGAGAGGAAAGACCTGTGCACTGAAAACTATAAGATATTAATGAAAGAGTCAAAGAAGACACAAAAGATGGAAGGTCATCTGTGTTCATGGATTGGAAGAATTAATATTGTTAAAATGTCCATACTAGCCAAAGCAATCTACAGATTCAATGCAATTTCTATCAAGATTCCAATGGCATTTTTTACAGAAGTAGGAAAAAAAATCCTATAATTTTTATGTAACCACAAAAGACCCTGAATAGCCACAGCAATCTTGAGAAGGATGAACAAAGTGAGAGACATCACACTTCCTGATTTCAATCTATTTTATAAAGCTATAGCAATTGAAACGCTGTGGTATTGACATGAAAACAGACACATAAATAAATGGAACAGAATAGAGAGGCCAGAAATAAATCCATGCATACATGGTCAATTAATTTATGACAAAGGAGAGAAGAATGTACAATGGAGAAAGGACAGTCTCTTCAATAAATGGAGTTGGAAAAACTGGACATACCACGCACAAAAAAATGAAACTGGACCACTATCTTACATTGTATACAAAAATTAACTCAAAATGCATTAACATAAGACCTGAAGCCACAAAACACCTAGAAGAAAACAGGCAGGAAGCTCCTTGTGATATTCATTTTGGCAATGATTTTTTTGGACTTGATACCGAAAGCAAAGGCAACAAAAGCAAAAATTAACAAATGGGACTATACCAAATTAAAAAGCTTCTGCACAGCAGAGGAAACCGTCAACAAAATGAAAACGCAACTTACTGAATGAGGGAAAATATTTACAAATCATATGTCTGGTAAGGGGTTGATTTCAAAAATATAGAAAGAACACATACAACTCAGTAGCAATAAAGAAAAAAAGAGACAAGAGAATATAAATGCTGGCAAGAATGTGGAGAAGAGGGAACCCTTTGCCTTGTTGATGGGAATGTAAATTGATGCAGCCACTATGGAAAACAGTATGGAGGGTTCCCCCAAAATTAAAAATAGAACTACCATATGATCCAGCAATTCCACTCCTGGGAATTGATTCAAAGCAAATGAAAATACTATGTTGGAGAGATATCTGTACCCCCATGTTCACAGTAGCTTTATTTACAATAACCAAGAAACCAAAACAACTTAAGTGTCCATCAATGGATGAATGTACAAAGAAGTTGTGGTGGGGCCGGCCCGGTGGCCCAGCAGATAAGTGTTCATGTTCTGCTTCGGTGGCCTGGGGTTTCCCGGTTCGGATCCCAGGTGTGGACATGGCACTGCTTGACAAGCCATGCTGTGGTAGGCATCCCACATATAAAGTAGAGGAAGATGGGCATGGATGTGAGCTCATGGCCAGTCTTCCTCAGCAAAAAGAGGAGGATTGGCAGAAGATGCTAGCATTGTGGTATATATATATATATATACAATGGAATATTATTTAGTCATTAAAAAGAAGATAATTCTGCCACTTGTGACAACATGGATGGATCTTTAGGGCATTATGCAAAGTCAAAAAGACAGAAAGACAAATAGTATATGATCTTACTTATATTTGGAATCTTAAAAAACATCTGACAGAAAATGAGATTAAATTTGTGGTTACAAATTATATTTATCTCAGTTTATTAGCACTATATTTTTATAATATTTAATTAATAATTGTGTAGAAGGGAATGGATCACATGTGGGAGAAATTGGAATTTCTTTAAAATTGAAATATAAGCCAAAAGCAAATAGCTTAAAATGTAGCTTGTTATTCAGTTTTTACTTCAGTAATATTTTTTGTTATGCTGTTTTGTGTTTTTGTTTTTATGACAATATCTTTATTTTGCCTTCATTTCTAATACAATTTTTATTAAAACTTAATTCATATAAAATATATTTACCAAGTCTTGCAAACATCATGATTATCCAATTCCAGAATATTTTCTTCACTTCAAAAAGAAACCCATACCCAATAGCAACCATTCTCCATTCCCTCCCTGTGCAGCTCCTGGTAGACTCTAGTTTACTTTTTGTCTTTATAGGTTTGCCTTTTAGGACATTTTGTATGAATAGAATGCTACAATACGTGGCCTTCTGTGTTCGGCATCTTTCACTTAGCATAACATTTCCAAGGTTCATCCATTTTGCAGCATATATTAGGATTTTATTCCTTTCTATGCATGAGTAATTTTGCATTGTATGGATATTGCCACATTTTGTTTATTCATTTGTCAGTTGATGGAAATTTGGGTTGTTCCCACTTTTTGGCTATTTTGAATGTTGCTTGTGCTTTCGGTGTCTAAGAAACTATAGCTTAACCTAGGATCACAAAGATTTGCTCCTGTTTTCTTACAGAAATTTTACAATTTTATTACATAAATTTAGACCTGTTAGCCACTTTGAGTTAATTTTTGTACATGGTGTGAGGAAGAAATTCAACTCCATTATTGGCATGTGAAAATCCAGTTTTCCAACACCATTTACTAAAAACATTATTCTTTCCCCCATCAAATGGAATTTTTTAAATGACTACTTCACCTATATAAAATACCCATAGTTGACATTTTGCAGTACTCTTTAGAACACATGTTCTGAATCACTGCACCCTATTGGTATATTTATATGTAAAATGTGTGAATATCTAGAAATGACTCTTGGATTAATCATTAAACTCCAGAAATTACTTAGTAAAGGTTGTAAAATAATTTGGAAACAAATTAAGGGATTGCATGTATAAAGTAAGAAAATATATTTCTTTTCTACCAAATGTCAGAGATTTTCTTATTTAGCTAGCTATGTAGCCCCATAGGTACTTCAAACACTGCTGTCAACGTAGAGAGCAGCTCACTAAATAATGGAAACCTCAATAGGTAGAAAATACAGTACATTTTCCTATTTAATATATGCTATCCCTTAATTAGTTTTCAAGTTATTTAAGTATCAGACAATGTATGGTTATTCATAACACGTATGCAGAAAAAAGACTTGATTTCTAGAAGAAGAAACAAGGGTGCTAATTAACAGAGCATTCCTATACTGTTTTACAATTTTTTACTGATTTAACTTAAATTCATTAGAAAAAAATAGAAGAGAAGAAAATTTATGTAGATGCATCCATAATCTACAAGTGCAATAAATAATCAAAATCTACTTCTCCCAGGAAATGAAATGTGTTTCTCAAAAGAAATTTATTTTCTAGTAATTAAAACTATGTTTGTTTTCTATTTAAGTGGCAATTTGTTACCATTACTATTGAACAATTCTGTTGTCAGTTTAATATTTCTTTCAAGATACGGATTTTTATTGATAAAATCCTTGTACTGACCTTACATTATTGCATATAATCTGTATTAAAAATAGTAGGAGGAGATGAAGTCAATTTCATTCTTCTCTTACTCCATAGTTTATTTTATTGAAATGCTAAACTGAAGTACCTTATATATTGCTGTGGATTTCTTATTTTCCTTTGGAAAAATGTCAGCACTGATGCTTTTGGCATAACTGTGAGTTCTGAGAAGTTGGGAAAAACCACTTAGCAAGCAAGTTTACTTGTTGAAATTGCTCCAGGTTTTCCAAGCTTCTAATCATAATTAAACATAGTGGAAAGAAACAGTAATTGCTCTACTTAAACATTTTATGAAATTTGGATACATTTCCATAAATAGTACCCAATCTTTCAATAAGGAAGAATCGTTACTTTGGTAAGTGTTGCCCCAAATCCACATTCTTTTTTTCTCAGAGCGTGAGACACATTCTGAACACGTAATGTTGGTAAACCCACCTGTGTTACTCATTCTTTTCATATTTCTAATTTTCAGATTTTCTGTTGATATGTATGGATGTTGACTTTCCTCTGTTGGGTACACATTTGTCTGAGAAGGTAGCCAGTTATTTTTTTGTAAATATGCGGTGGCGGGGGGAGAGTCTGTTTATTTTCCCATTAAGCTTGTATATGTGTATAAATTATAGATATGGATTTTCCTATATTCCAGCCTATGGGGAAGGATACATACTTTGAGTAATGCAACCAAATCTAGAAAATATAAGAACAATACCAGATGAAGAATCAGTACTAATAGTCACATATAATGTTCAGGAAAAAATTTGGTTCAATAGTAAGTGGCAAGATAATGAATTTTCCAAAAGAATCCTGAAAGGATAGCTTACCTGCTTCGAACCCACGTCTCCTGGGGGAAGAAACTGAGATACTAATGAGGTAGGGTGAAATAAACAAGAAACCACTACAGCACCTCAGTGACAGAATATGGAAACGGAGGGAGGACAGAGGGGACGGACTGGACCAGGGAAGGGGGACAGAGGAAACAATATTTTCTGTATTCTTTAGAAGGAAATTTCCCCTAGTTGATTTTGTGAGTTTTATCTAAGCCGTATATGATTAAGAGTTTCTGATCAAATAAAATTTCCCAAATTTAATGTCTAGAAATTAGTTTTATGGTTACAATTTATCAAAAACATGATATAGTCTCTTTGACATTTCTCTCGTGACCACTATCAACTATTTGAAACCTTCAGAAGTGAAAAAAAGAGGGTAGGTATGAAGTTTAAGAGGATGGAACAATTTTCTGCAAAGATTAAAGGAAAAGAATTGAATACACTACCACTTCTCACTTGGCACATCCAACGACAACTAAGTCCTAATGAATGTAATCATCTCATCCCAAGAAGGACCTCGCTCTCCTGTAATACGGCAACAGCTATTACTTTTTCCATATTTACTATTTATCAGAGACAATGCTAGGGGCTGCATAGGAAGTTTTCTTTTTTCTTTGACGTAACTCTATAAGACAGGGGTTACCACGGCACAGAAGTCTTACAGACTTTCAGGATTGTTTCTTTTATGAGAACATTTCCCTTCCATCCTCCATTCATGCATGATTTTATTTTGAATCTTTGTCTGACCTTGTTATAAAAAAACCCTTTACTTCATAAGGAACGTTAGCTAGATTACTAAATAACTAACTAACTAAATAAATAAATGGCAAGTATAAATATTACCTTAAACCTACCAAAAATATTGAACATATCCTTTTGAGAAGAGGCATAATTGGAAAAAAAAAACAAAACCCTAGAATCTTTTAGGCATTTCAATGACAGTGGATCTAGATTTTGGAGTTTTTGACCCTTGTTTTAATTTTATTTCTTAATTTTGTTTCCTGATCGTAATTACCTGTATTGATTGTACTGTACTTTTGAAAACTGACCAATATGTGACACAAAACATTTTCGTTAAACTAGTTGATTTTTCTATTATGTTTTTGAATACTGTTATGTGAAATAAACATCACAAAAGTTTAAAGAACATGTCCATATCCATGTTCTATATTGCAATATAAAAATGATAAAATGATTTGATATGATGGTGCAAACAAGGAGTGATAGCTACATGTGTCTATTTTAGTAGATGACCAGGTAGCCAGAAACTGGCTGATGACTTACATTTATTGCCACAATGAGAACAGTCCTGGGGGCTTCTCCGCCACTACAAGAGGCGGGCACACACAGCCCTCCCCCACCACCTTCTCGCCTTGAATATTGCCATCTGTTGACCTGTTGTCAGACATAATTTCTAGACATAAAGTTATTTGTCCCTTTCTCAAATCAGAGCATGTCCTCCATTCGTGTATAACCTTGCAGTTGATTACTTGGGGTGCCGGTTTGGATAACGTGCCCTTAACGGGTAATAGGATCAGTCAGGACAAGTTACATTTCTGCTCAGCTTTAAGTACTCTTGTCTTTTCTAGTTTGGTTCCCTGCCCAACATTTTGCAACTACTAAACAAACTCTAATTAACTTGAATGTTACAGTCAGAATCAGTTAGATCTTTCTGAATCCAGATTTACGTGGCTACAACATGAAGATATAATTTAATGCTCCTGATCAGCAACAAGCTGTATTAGAGAACTAAAAGCCTTATCAAAACTGGCTAAGACCTTAAAGTGTATTCAGAGGATTGTTTTTTAATTGAAATATCTCAGATCAGATGCAGCAATACATGAATGGCTGGATGATCAGGAGTTTTAAATGTTAAATATTGCTATTATTGTTTCTAAGATATTTTAAAAGGCAAAATTTGTTCTTCAAATATACATTTAGAGTCTGGGGTCCCACAGACATAACTGCCTTAGTGGAGTTGTTTTGTTTTTTAGTCAAATCAATAAATGAACACAAGAGCTTACTTTTAAAAACATGAAATTAATCTTGAGTTTCCAGAGGTCCATAATGCTAATTTTCCTCAATATAAACATTCTATGAAACACTTTTTTAAATATTTCAAAACACAACACTGTCATAAAAAATTTAATGCATACATGTAATTTCAAATTCCTGATATTTTTTCACATCAAGGGGTTGATTTATAAAGATGACCACAGCGTGTCTCAGACAGGACAGCACTGACCCACCATTCCTGGACACAGGAACATCTTGATTCCCAGTTTCCTTCCAGTTCAGTGGGACTATGTGACTGAGTCTACGCATACCTGAAAATTCCTGCACAGACTGTCGTTTTGGGGCATCTCGATGCAAAGGACCCTACGGAGTACTCTGTCTAGGCTCTGCAGGATGGAGAGTCATAAGCTGGAAGGATCTTGGATTCTCAAAACACCATGTAGAAGAAAGTCCCCAAGAGCAATGTGATATACATCAGACTGTGAAGTGAGCACAAAACAGACCTTCCTCGTGTTAGGCCACTGAGCTGTGGGATCGTTGGTTATAATGGCCAGCAGCAAATATCCTAACATGCTGGATAAGCCAAATTTTACAGAAAAAAATCAAGGATTTGTTTTGTGTTCATGTGGGATTGTGCTATCTTTTAAAAGCATGCTTTTAAAATATAATCTTAATACTTACAGAAAACAATGCAAAGAGTTTTAAGGAAATATAGCGCAACCAGAAATTAATGTCTATAATAAGCATGTTACCTTTGAGGCCACAACACTAGCATCAACAACATGTGTGTGTTCACATACATATATATAAATGTCTTTCCTGGATAGATGGATGGTTAGAATATCCAAACATGGGATACAGTATGTCTTGTTAGAGCAGGTACCCAGACCATGTTATTTACTGTAGTATCCATAATATTTAATACAAGGCCAGCACATAGTAGGTGCTTTAAAACATCTGCATAAGCTAATGATATAAAAGGAATTATGGTCATCTCTTGCACTCTTGATATTTTGCCTACTACATTGGACAACCAACATTCAGCTTGGTTTACTAAAGAGGAGATAATTCATTACAGTAGCTTAAAATCTATCCACACTGAGTATACAAAATGGAAATAACCAAGTAAAACAAAGCTTTTCAGGGAGAAAAAAAAAAACCACAACCAAAAAACCCAAACTATTATTTCTCATTTTCATTATGTGAAAATATTTTACTTTTCTGGATAAACAACCTAATTTTATATACCTAAATCTCTACTAAACTAGCGAGATGTGGGACTTTTTAGTGAAAATAATGCTCTATTACAGAATTTTCATATTAACCACACATGTTAATTATGACTAGTCAGCAGATTAACATGTTTTTAACAAGGTTTTCAATTTAGCCTCTGTGATTAAAAGCTGAGATTTCTTTGTAAACAGTTATTCCATAGGTTTTTTATGCTTTATGCCAAGGGAAATCCTCTGATCTTGCAGTATTTGAATCTTGCTATTTCAGGCTTTTTGTTCTTGCTGTTTTGTTGAGGGGAGTGGTTTTTATAATGTGTATAAAAAATAAAATGGTCTGCACAAATTCCAGTCCTTAACCTGAACTCTTGGTCCAGCCCGGGCACATCTACAGTCAAGGTCATCTCCACTTCAGCTACAAACTATTTACATTCTCACCCCTGCCCATAAATTATTATTTAAAAACTATTGACCTTCTCAAGAATTTTTTATTTACTATATAATCTAACTCTTCACTATTTTATCATCTATATTACATAGTTCAAATATTGTAGGAAAAATGAGTTTAAGGCACATAAAAGCCAATCAGAGGCAGCAATTTTATTTTTTCTGAAGTTTCATGCATTTTTCCCCATTTATAGAATTCAGGCTGAGAAGCATTAGGTTCCTAAGTACTCCGAGCAGCATAAATGAAGGGAATGATTCAGGCAATTATTGAAAAAGGATTAGTGGTAAAATAAGGTGGAACTGTGTGTCTCTGTGCTTGCTAATTACTCCGCCCTCTGGATGCCTGAATGAAGAAGATAACCGGTCCCCGTGCTGGGCCTCCTCAAGCCACTAGGACCCAGAGCTCTTCAGGGAGCTCACAGAGCGAAGTCACCAGTAGCGAAGTAACAGAGTTTGATGGCTGTAAATGTTTTTCTTACCTGCACAAAAAAATCTGTATCAAGAAAAGTCAGTACATATAGCCCTGGTTTAGCGTTGTCAGTAGTTTTACATAGATAATCAGTTAACACGTTTTAAGCTTTTTAAACAGCAATGCTAATTAAGAGCTGCCTTTAAATCCAGTATCTAGAAATATTTCACATCATTCTACTTTTACCTTTCTAGAAAATAACTCTAAAATATCTATTACCAAAAGGAAAATTATTATTAAATGAGCTAGAAACAAATTACTGAAGGGTATAAAGGAAAAGAAAAACAGCAGAACGGGGTTAAAGTACATACAGAAAATGGACAGGGCAGGGCTTGCTGTCTTAGTAATTCAGTCGACCCTGTAAAGTAAGTGTTGTTGCAATCCTTTTCACAAAGGAGGAAACTGAGGCCGTTAGAAATGAAATAACTAACGTAAAGTCACAGAGTCTACTTGCTATTTTCCCTCCACCAATTTCCGTGCATTTTCTCCTTTGTAGATTATTGGCTCCTTTTAACTTTACCTGGGTGTCCGCTGACAAGCTTTTCTTTAGAGTTATGGGAAAGATCTTTTAAAATAACATTCATTCATCCATCCATCCACTCACCCACCCAATCATGCTGTTGTAGTAACCAGCAGCACGCATGACAATGGCTGTGTTAACTCGCGCATTACACTTAGTACCCGGGCATAACACAAGCTGGCTATCAGAACGGCAGACAACAGAACAGGAGAGAGAAGAGCCGCTACGGTTAGGAAGCAATTACATGCCTACCAATGGCAGATCATAGCACAGGCTAGTGTTTTCCACAAAACAGAGGTGGGTCACATGTGAGGAGGGAGTCAATCCGAAGTCATTTTAAGCCAAAAGGAGAGCATTTGACCTCCAAGGGTGAGAACCAGTGTGTGCAGTGGGGATGTGGAGAGGCGGCCTCAGGATGGTCTTGTGAGAAGTCTTAGCAGGGGCCTCCAGTGACCCCACAGAAGCCCTAGGCCTGCTACCATCCTGTCAATCACCAGCCAAGCCAGAATTTTTTAAACTAGTCTCTTAGTTCTTCTCCTTTTTCCTGTTTTGACATTACTCAGATCAAAACAGCCGTCTTCTTAGCGAGGGGTGAGAAGAGCATAAAAAGGGAGTAGGCACCGTCCACGCTCTCTCCCTTAGGAGGGAGGCAGCTGCTTTCTACAGCTGAACGACGCCAACTAGGGATAAGGAAGTTGTTAAAATAAAAACTTGGGAGTTAAGTAAGGTCTTGCATTAGACTTTTTTAACTTCTGAGATGAAGCTGCGTTTTAGTAGTTAAACGATGTACAGGAATGAATAGAATGTTCTGCCAGTGGCAAAGAAAAAATATTCCTCCCAAAATAAGTTTTTAATAGGGCAGTGAAAGAAAAAATGTTTTCACTATATTCCCCACATTGTGGTTGACCAACAGTCAAGTTGCATATTTATTCACCTTATTTTTTAATTCAATACAATCCCTATAGTTGATAAATCTATTTTTTCTTTTAATAGATGCAGATTTTTACCTCATAGTACTTAAATTTAATGTTTTAGCTATGCTTTTCACGGTTGCACCTGAATTCAATTTTTCCAATTCTTGCAACCATTCTTGGGTATTTTTGAGATTTTTTTTCTCTATTGCACTCAAGTTAAAAATCAATTACCCTTGGGGCTGGCCCCGTGGCCGAGTGGTTAGGTTCGCGCGCTCCGCTGGAGGCAGCCCAGTGTTTCGTTAGTTCGAATCCTGGGCGCGGACATGGCACTGCTCATCGGACCACGCTGAGGCGGCGTCCCACATGCCACAACTGGAGGGATCCACAGCGAAGAGTGTACAACTATGTACTGGGGCGCTTTGGGGAGAAAAAAGGAAAAAATAAAATCTTTAAAAAAAAAAAAAAAAAATCAATTACCCTTCCAGACACCTGATAAGCAAATCTACTTCAATAGATCTGGAAAATATTCTTTGCTCTGCCTTATGCCTAGGGTATAAACCATTTCATAGATTTGTTATTACCTATATTTTATTTTCTCTTTATATTGAAAAAAAGAGGGGCAGGAGCGGGATATGTCGCTTTCCCACTCATCTGGCAGCAGCCATTTCTGCAGTTAAACTTTCCTGATCTTCGCCTGTCAATCATCCATATCAGGGCTTCCGAAATTCAGCGGATCACAGGTGAACGAGGTCACATATCAGGGAGCTGGAAGAAAACTTCAAACTTCTTTTTACGTTTTAACTGTATTGTTCAGATTTTTGTCCTCAGCATTTTTTTTTGTCTGTTCTATCAGCTATTGAGAGGTGTACTAAAGTCTCCCTTTGTGATTATGATTTTTTATTTGCTTTATAGGTTTTCATATTTTAGAACCATGTTTTTGGTGCACAGGGATTTTGATTTGAAAAATCTTATAGATCCTTGGTCACTCTGACCTGGCCCTCTGTGTGTCGACTAATGCTTCTTGCCTCACAGAACCTGCCTCACATTGGCACACTTGCACCAGCTCTCTTTGGTTAGTGTTCCGTGGCATAACTTTACTATCATTGACTTTTACCAGCTTTGTGTTCTTATATTTAACGTCTGCCTCTTTTAAGTAATATATAGTTGGAACAACTATATGGGACAATCTTTATCTGTCATCCAGAGTGTTAGTTCATTTACTCCAGATGTGATTTATGATATAAGTCAGCATATGTCTACACTGTACTACTTCTTTTCTATTTGACGTGTTTCATGTGCCTTTCTCTCTTTTTTTGCATTCTTTTCAATTAATCAAATAGCTGTTATTCATTTTTTCTCTAGATATACATTCTTTTGCTATTCTTTTAGCTGTTTCCTTCAGATTACCACAGGCATCATTGACTTATTAAAGTCTAATAAAATGATTATTATGACTGTTTCTGCGAACGTCTGTCTAATCTATCCATCCATCCATCCATCCCAAAATCTTGCAAGATTTTTAATATTGAAGACATGCTATCATTATTTTATATAGTCAACATTCCATCAATATCCATTCAAAACTACCCCAATATTTGTCCCCTTTTCTAGCCTTTATTCCATTCTGCAATCCAGTGTTTCCCCCGGGATCATTTGCCGCCTGCCTTTATTATTTCTTTAAGTGTACTTTTGCTAGTGACAAATTTTTATCAATTTCTAATCCTATTTTCTGAACAAGTTTTCATTTCACCTTGATTTTTGAAGGATATTTGGACAAGATATAGAATTTTAGGATAAAAGTTTTCTTTCCACACTTCAAATATGTCACTTCATTTTCTTACGGCTTCCAATTTTGATCTATTGTAAAATTAGCCATCAGTCAGTTGTTTTTCACACATCTACCAGGCCTGATCTGCATATTTTACATAGTGAAAACACTTCGTTCTCATCCTGAGAGATTTGGTCCCCAGGGGATTTTCAGCAGTGTCTATAGAGACATTTTTGGTTGTCACAGCAAAAGGTCGATACAGACATCTAATGGACAGAGACCAGCAATGCTGCCAAATACGCCACCTCAATGCACTAGACACCCCCACACACCGAAAGATTTTCCAGCCCAGAATGTCAAAGTACAGAAGTTGAGAAACCTTCTCATAGTAGTTACTATACATTTTAATTCCTTAAATTTTCTAGGTCTTCTGAATCCCTGAAAAGGATAATGGATATTATATAATGTAATTTTAGTATCTTAAAACTTATTTGTAGAGACAATACTCTTTAGAAATATGGAAAATAATTTTGGAATTATTTTGGGTCATGGATGGATTCATTGTTGAATTTGCCATTAAAAATATTCTTCTTTCATAAGAATTAAACTGTTCATTGCATATAGTGGCATCAATGTCCAGAGGAAGAAACAACTATATGTGTATGTCTCACCAATTATGATATATGTATTTATAGCACAAATTTTATATACTAATGTGTATATTTTTCATTTATATTTAAAACCATGGTTTTGGTTTTTCTTCAAAGGAATTATTTATCTCTTTGATACATTATGTAATTTATAGTGAACCATCTTGTTTATATTATTCATTTTACTTAAACCATCATACCATCTTAGTACCAGAATAATTTTAAAATGATGTTTTCAATTAAGCAAAATACTACTCCTTAAAAAAAAGTCCATTATTTCCGTTAAACTTATATTATAAAAATGTACTCAATAAAATATGTATTAAGAATTTCAAAAATTTGTGGAAATTTTATTTCTCTTATTCCACAAGTATGTACATAATTGATTCAGTTGTGCCTCTTGGCCCACAATCCCTAAACTACTTGCTCTCTGGCCCTCTACAGAAAATGTTTGCCAGTCCCTGAAGTAGGTAGAGAGGTACAGCTTTGTAAGTCACTAAAAATTTTCTAGGGAAACATGTTTTCAAAAGAAGTTCTCTTCCTCCAAATAAAAATAGTTTGCTTATGGGAATGTGTAAAGATAAATCAGTGGAATAGCAGTTTGGATTGGAATTTTAAGAAAGAAAAAAGATTCCAGAGTAAAGCTAAAGAAAGCATAGCCCATGAAATTCCTTAGCCACCTTACTCTGCAAGCTACAGAAGCAAGGAAGTTCAAGTCAGAAGTGTAAACTGTGTCCCAGGATGCCACTTATGTGATAAATTCTCTAGAATCGAGACTTTGAAATATAGTTAAATAGGGAAGTAACCATGGAGGTCTTTTATAAACCAAAGATTCATGGTTCATTCTTCTGGAAATATTTTAAGGTGAGTTTCAAATTTATTGATCTTTCCTATGTCAAAAAACCGCAATCACTTACATGCTGTCTACCCTGCAGACAGCTTAAGACCAAAGTGCCACCAACAAACCACAAACATTCAACCGGCTTTCAAGATAAGGACAACATTTAATAAGTGAGGAACTCACCACTTTCCGAAACACAATGAGACTAAAGAGACTTTCCAAAGTAAAGTTCAGAAATTTGGAATAAGTATACTATTTTTGTTGAAAATATGCATACACATACAATTTTAGAAATAGTATAACATGTTAAAAATTGCAAGTTCTTTTAATCCTGGCTGACATCCAGAAAGGTGGGAATTTATCAGCTGAATATCAACAAAGGCAACAACATAATTTTGTTTAACTGGTAGGCATTATGGAAAGTGCAGTTCACAGTTTAACAGAGGCTGCAAACACTGACCACTTCTTGGTTATACCTATTTTGTGAGTTAAATTTTCTTTGATGGTAATCATTAAAATCACATATTAGCACAAATAAACTTAGTACTGATATTCAGACCACTGCATGAAGATTTTCCATAATAATGAACATATTTAATCTTGTTTCTCCTATTTTAGTAAGAGCACAAAAGTTTCTACACATTAATAAAAAATAGAAAAAACACTTGGAACTG
The DNA here is from genome assembly GCF_021613505.1 of Equus quagga. Taxonomy (NCBI): domain Eukaryota; kingdom Metazoa; phylum Chordata; class Mammalia; order Perissodactyla; family Equidae; genus Equus; species Equus quagga. The sequence goes on from NC_060269.1 coordinate 10,796,101, forward strand.
TCATTTAATTTACCTTTATGAAATTTATAATTTTATACGTTTGAAAATTTGCACATATCAGTTCAGAATCTCTATAATGTATACATGTATGTATATGTATGTCTATAGAAGCATGTTCACTTATAGATGTGTGTGATATCAGAGCACCAAACTTAAACAGTGTATTTTTGTCAAACTAGGAAGTAAGCATCACAGATAAAACCAGATTGGCTACATAGGTTTCAGCCTGTTATACTGTGGAAAAGTTATATCATCAGTATTTCTGAAGATCAAAAACTGGCAAGTGATCTTGAGCACAGCTCAATACTAAACAATATCTGCTTTACATAGTTTTTGAATCCAAATGTTAGTTCAGTACAAACTAAAATGTGCAAACTATTAAAGTATTGTTTTCATTTAGGAAAAGATGAGGCAAATGTATTTTAAGTCCTTAGAACAAGCTAATATTATTACTGAGCTTTTTCCTCCTAAGGTCTGAGATGGAAGCTCAAGTAGACAGAATAACATTGCTCTTCATAAACCTAAGTTAATGCACATTTGACATGCTTTTGTTAAAACCACAAAGCTTACTTTTTTCCAGTGTGTTAGTTTCAGCAAAACAAGTGATACTCTTGTTTAACTATGTTTGCTGCTTGTTTTTAACCTACTGGGGAACTGAGTTTTTAAAATGATTCACTGTTCTTTCCACTCCCATACACTACATGCATTAATGACAATCCAATTTCTTAAAATCAGAATATAAATAAAAAAGAAAAAAGGCTTTATTTTTATATGAATGGCTGATGCTTACAGTAGACAAAAGCCAAAACAAACGTTCTAAGAGTTTTGTATTTTTTTATAACTCTACTGTGGAACATTTGAAACCTTATATTGGATAAGTAATGCAATGAAGATTGACAGATACAAAGTGTTAGCTGATAGATAAAAAGCATCAATTTGAAGGTTGTTGCAAATTTCCTTGTGTTCTTCTTATATTGATCTGGAATAATTATCTATTTGTTTCCTTGTTTTAGCATACTGATTTAATGAACGTTCCAAATACAAAAGCAGGTCAAGATCCTGCTTTGAGGCAGAGGTGGATAACTAATTATCAATGCATAAAAAAGTAATAAGCATTAGGGGATTACAGTGTGGCCACTGAGATAAGGTGGAGTGGAGGTTCATGGGGTATTGAGTGGAGTCAAGTTATACGGAAGGCAAACCTTTAAGAACAGTAACGGATTTTACTGTTTTTCTTTTGAAGTTGTTCTCTCCTGTGCTCTGTTGCACTTCCCTTTCATTAGGAACTAAACTTTCAATAAAAAAACCTACTTCATAGAATATTCATGTATCAGTGGTATAGAGGGAAACACAATAAGGGCTGGAGAGGAGCAGGACATTCAGGCTGCTCGAGTTATAACAAAGAAAATGTTATTTAAAAATAAAACTTTATAACACTATCAATATCTGTATTGTAACTTCATATTTCTTCTAATTTACACCTCAATTGGGTTAAAAACCAAAACAGATCACTGTATGTTTCACTATGTAGCTTAAAATTCATATACTGTGTTTGTCTTTTATTTTTTCTCTTTCAGCCATTTTTTATTTGCAGTTTGTGTTCAATGCAAGTCAATTCCATAACATTAGAAGTTACTATAAATCAAAGCATAAATACCCAGACACAATATGCAATCCAAAATTGAGGTACAGCATTCAGATATGAAACAAAAGGGAATGTTCATTCACACACACAGTAGCTCGAGATCTGTTGGATATTGCTGTTCCAGTGTAGGTTTCTAAAGATGGGGGAAAAAAAGGACTGGTTATCAACTACTGTGGTCATATTAGAGACAGGAACATCAAAGCATCAGTGTGTGACCATCTGAATAAGACTTTAGGGAGTGTCTATTTTTAAAAAGGCTTTTGTGGATCAAGGCAGTTGTGAAAAGATTTCCTTTCCAAAATCAAGCCCACTTTAGGCTTTAGGACCAGGTTCTAACTCTCTAAAATTATAGACTGATAACAGAAAGTGTTCCAAATGGGGCTATTATGATTCACAGCTTTTTTTTAAAAAGTGTTTACAGAAAGAGTATAAAAGTTTTTCTGAATTTAGTGAAAGTTAGCTTCCAGTCTCCACTTCCCAAATACTTGATTTACAGTTTCAGCTCCTTCACATATTTGCCTTTTTAATTTCAAGATTTGCCAATTTTATCTTCAAAATAGATCACTTTTTAAACTGTAAAAAGTGTTCAACATACGCTGAAATCAAAAGTGTTTTGAAATTAGTTGAGGTGAATGTGCTTCTACTCGTTGGAATCAGTTCAGCTAAATGAACATGGCGCTCTTGTTGAATATAGGTGATTAGTACGTAAGCAAAATTTACTCGTTTTGCTTGGATTTAGGGTAGATTCCAATCCATCATTACTCTGGCACATGCCTTTTACTACATAAAGTCAACTGCAATGTCAAATTCAAAGCTTCAGGGGAAAGAGTTCAGTTCTCAAGAGATCAGTGATAGCTTCATAGTGTAAAATTTCATCTAGAGTACACTGGCATTAAATTAGTACTGTTGAAACAATACATTGAGGATTTATAGTAACACCTGGAAGTTCCTTCTAAGGTACATACAAATAAAATCATGGAAGCTTTTTATATTACCTGTTTTATGGCCTGATAGATTTAAAGAACCAAATGAAAACTGAATCTGTTCCTTTGAATCTTATCCTTTATCTCTAAATAAGATAAAATCTATTTTATTTTCAAGGTAGGGTTTTATGTGTCCACATTTCTTAAACCACATTTCAAGAAATCATCTCTTAAAATTTCTGTGTGTTGTCTCTCTTCCTCTTGTACAAGAAACTCCAGCAGACTTAATATTGGCGTTCATCATCTAGTCAAACTCTTCACATGCTCTTCAAACCAACCAACTTTGGGATCCTCAACATATTCTGTGTCAATAAAATAAAGTGTAGAATTAGCAGATTTGATGAAGACCTGTTTTTTTCTTTGCCACGCTGGAAATCTAGATGCCATTTGGATTGCGTTTAGAAGATGGGGAGGTACAGACGTTTCTTGGCCTGAGTCTCTTAATAGTAGAGATGTAGAAGGGAGAACTTGCCTTGGTGGTAGCATCAGCTCAACATGGGGCAGCCGAGGTACTCTGGGAGGAGTAACTTGAAAGTGTTACAACAGTTATTTGGTTTGAATAAATCTGTGTGGGTAGGAGGAGCACCAGAAGCAACAGCCCCAGTCCGAGTGTGGCCATCATCGTTCTGCCCATGTCCACTCCTACGGTGCGAGGTGCCACTCGCAGCAAGCTGGGTGCATGGAGAATCACTGGTTTAGGGCAGGAGCAGGTAAGGTCTCTCAAGTTTATTTGTTTGTTTTTTTTCCATAAAGGAACTTGTTTTATATTCTTATTTTAAACTGTGTGGGATTTTATAATTTATTTTGAGTTGATTAAATAATAAAAATGTATATTTAACCTTACAGAAGTTTAGGATCTATCGAAGTGATCCAGGTAGAAGGTAGGAAGCTACTAAAGGAAGGCGGGATAAAAGGTTTACAGAGTAGAATGACATTAATATGTAATAAAAGAGGTAGAAGTGGAGATACATTTATGAATAAAGGGACAAAAAAATGCTTATTATGTTTGAAGGTACATTCTGCAATGACTGAGTGGAATTTTCCTGGAGAAATTTTGCAGCAATATTGAATTCAACAATGTATAAAATCATATACCATGATCAGTGGGATTTTCAATATTTGAAAAGCAAGTAATGCAATCAATCCATCAGATCAACAGACTAAAGAAAAATCACATGATCTTATGAATAGATGTATAAAAAAGTTTGACAAAATCCAACACTTATTCATGATAAAAACTCTCAGTAAACTAGGAATACAGAAGAACTTCCTCAATTTGATAAAGAATAGCTACAAAAACCTAAGGCTAACATTATAGTTAATGGTAGGAAACTTAAAGCTTTCCCATTAACATCAGGTACAGGGCGAGGATGGCTCCTCTCACTACTCCTTTTCAACATCATACTAGAAGTCATAGCCAATACTATAAGACAAGTAAAGGAAATAAATAGTATGCAGGTTGGGAAGGAAGAAATAAAACTGAACTTGCTTGCAGATCACATGATCATCTATGGAGAAAATCCAAAAGAATAGATGAAAAAATTCCTGGAACTAATATGAGGATATAATAAGGTTGCAGGATCAATATACAAAATCCAATCACTTTTCTATATGCCAGAAATGAAAAAGAGGAATTTGAAATTAAAAACACAATATCATTGGGGAGAAGAGCCAAGATGGCGCCGTGAGGAGTCCTCTTTGTCTCTCGCCCTTCGAGTCTACAATTATTTGGACACTTATCGCTTGACAAAGGATATCCAGACAGCATCTCAGGACGTCTGAGACACCCACGCGACTATACATCGGAAGGCGGATGGACTTTCCTCCGGGAGGATGTGGAAATAGGTGAGGGCTCTCCGACCCCGACAGGCAGCCTGGTACCCGCAAGCGGCTTTCTTCCAACGGACGCCCCCAGAGGATCCACGCACGTCTAGGGCAGGAGCGAGAACACAACAGAGGAGCGACGCTGGAAACAGGTGACCAGAACCCTACCTAAACCCCCTGCAATTACTCCTAAACGCAGAGGGAAACTTTGGAGTTGCACACCTGAGCCCGCGGGGAGAGTCTCTCCCCGCCATTGGCGGGGGGATCCAGCCTGGTGCTCGGGGCGCCCGGAGGGTCCCAGAGAGAGACACGGAGGGCACGGAGATCTTCCAGATGCCGTTGCCCGCCCCGTGGGTCTAGGGATTGCTGGAGATCTCGGAGAGGACCGGGGCGGGGGGAAATTTCAAAGGCCGGTCCTGCGACCCGGAGGGGAAGCGCCGGAGCTCCGCCCGGGCAGCAGACAAAACTCCCTGTCTGCCATAGGCAGAGGGGCCACGCCCAGCATTCACGGCTCCGGCAGAGGCCAGGAGAGAAGCCCTGAGGGCGGGGCGACCCCCAGCTGCCGTTGCCCGC
>NC_060269.1:10801225-10854430 GCF_021613505.1 Equus quagga
AGGGGCCACGCTGAGCATTCACGGCTCCGGCAGAGGCCCGGAGAGAATCCCAGAGGGCGGGGCGACCCCCAGCTGCCGTTGCCCGCCCCGTGGGGCTAGGGATTGCCGGAGATCTCGGAGAGGACTGGGGCCGGGGGAAGTTTCAAAGGCCGGTTCTGCGACCCGGAGGGGAAGCGCCGGAGCTCCGCCCGGGCAGCAGACAAAACTCCCTGTCTGCCATAGGCAGAGGGGCCACGCCCAGCATTCACGGCTCCGGCAGAGGCCAGGAGAGAAGCCCTGAGGGCGGGGCGACCCCCAGCTGCCGTTGCCCGCCCCGTGGGGCTAGGGATTGCCGGAGATCTCGGAGAGGACCGGGGCGGGGGGAACTTGCAAAAGGCCGGTCCTGCGACCCGGAGGGGAAGCGCCGGGGCTCCGCCCGAGCAGCAGACAAAACTCTCTGTCTGCCGTTAGCAGAGGGGCCACGCTGAGCATTCACGGCTCCGGGAGAGGCCCGGAGAGAATCCCTGAGGGCGGGGGACCCCTAGCTGCCGTTGCCCACCCCGTGAGGCTAGGGATTGCTGGAGATCTCAGAGAGGACTGGGGCTGGAGAGAGTTCCAGAGACCCAGCTTAGTAGCCTAGGGGGAAACCCTACAGGCTCACAGCAGCCTTAGGGAAAGCCTCTGCACAGCACCAGTAGAAGGCACCCAGCCGCCAGCCACAAGGCTGGAAGACCCCAGGGCAAAAGCAGCATAGCTAGGTGTACTAACCACAGACTGTAGAAGATGCCAATAGCTCTCCTGCGACCTATAGAGGACAAGTGAGATTTGGTGGGTGCCGACAGCAACGGAGCGACAAATATAAGTGATCCCACCCCTGGCTGCTGGAAAAGCCCATAACACCGTTGCAGACCCCAAGGAGAGAGCACATCTAGGTGGGCTGCAACAGTAGGCACCTGCAGCCTGAAGCCCCCCTGTGACGGCCCCCATGGCAGAGGAGGGAATCCAAAGGGCCACTGTGGCTACGAAGAGGGGCCCAGGCCCAGTTAGCAACTACGGACAGGATTCCTGGTTGGTGAAATATAAACAGCTGCTCCTCCCACCGCAGCAGCTGAAACAAGTGAAAGGAGCAACTAAACTCTATTTCCATGCGGAGGCACAAATCAACAACATCAAGCAATATGAAAAAATACATTAAATCTCCAGAACAGAAAGAAAGCAACAAATACACAGAAAACAATCCCAAAGAAAATGAGATGTATAACCTAAATGACGATGACTTCAAAACAGCCATCATTAAGATTCTCAATGAGTTAAGAGAGAATTCTGACCGACAACTCAACGAGTTCAGGAGCTATGTCACAAAAGAGTTTGATACGATAAAGAAGAACCAAACAGAAATATTGGAAATGAAGAACACAATAGAGGAGATTAAGAAAAATCTAGATGCTCTGAACAGTAGGGCCGATAATATGGAGGAAAGAATTAGCAATTTGGAAGATGGCAATATAGAATTGTTGCAGGCAGAGGAGGAGAGAGAAGCAAGACTTAAAAGAAATGAAGAAACTCTCCGAGAATTATCAGACACAATTAGGAGATGCAACGTAAGGATTATAGGTATACCAGAGGGAGAAGAGAAGGAGAAAGGGGCAGAAAACCTATTCAAAGAAATAATGGCCGAGAACTTCCCAAATCTGGTGAGGGAGATGGATCTTCAGGTGACAGAAGCCAATAGATCTCCAAACTTTATCAATGCAAGAAGACCAACTCCACGGCATATAGTAGTGAAGCTAGCAAAAGTCAACGAAAAGGAGAAAATATTAAGGACAGCCAGGCAAAAGAAACTAACCTACAAAGGAACTCCCATCAGGCTATCAGCAGATTTCTCAGCAGAAACTTTACAGGCTAGAAGAGAGTGGAATGATATATTCAAAAATCTGAAGGACAAAAATCTACAGCCGAGAATTCTCTACCCAGCGAAAATATCCTTCAAATACGATGGAGAAATAAAAACTTTCCCAGATAAACAAAAATTAAGGGAGTTCATTGCCACAAAACCTCCTCTTCAGGAAATCCTCAGGAAAACCCTCATTCCTGAAAGATCCAAAAAAGGAAAGGGGCTACAAAACCAAGAGCAGAGGAGATAAGTAGAAGGACAACAACAGAGAGTAGCAGCTCTACGTCAGAACAGATTAAACCATGGGACGAGAAACAAAGGAAACTGAAAAAAACCGGAAAACAAGACACAAAATGGGAGTGGTAGGCCCCCACGTCTCAATAATCACTCTAAATGTAAATGGATTGAACTCCCCAATCAAAAGACACAGAGTGGCAGGATGGATCAAAGAACAAGATCCAACAATATGCTGCCTCCAGGAAACACACCTCAGCCCCAAAGACAAACACAGACTCAGAGTGAAGGGATGGAGAACAATACTCCAAGCTAATAATGAACAAAAGAAAGCAGGTGTCGCTATACTAATATCAGACAAGGTAGATTTCAAAGCAAAACAGATAAAGAAAGATAAAGAGGGACAGTATATAATGATAAAAGGGACTCTCCACCAAGAAGACATAACACTTATAAATATATACGCACCCAACACAGGAGCACCAAAATTTGTAAAGCAACTCTTAATAGAACTAAAAGAAGACATCAACAACAATACAATAATAGTAGGGGACCTCAACACACCATTAACACCAATGGACAGAACATCCAGACAGAAAATCAACAAGGAAATAATAGAATTAAATGAAAAATTAGACCAGATGGACTTAATAGATATATATAGAACACTTCATCCAAAAACAGCAGGTTACACATTCTTCTCAAGTGCACATGGAACATTCTCAAGGATTGACCATATTTTGGGAACCAAAGCAAACATCAATAAATACAAGAGAGTTGAAATAATATCAAGCATCTTTTCTGATCATAACGCTATTAAACTAGAAATCAACTACAAGAAAAAAGCAGAGAAAGGTGCAAAAATGTGGAGACTAAACAACACGCTTCTCAACAAACAATGGATCATTGAAGAAATTAAAGAAGAAATCAAATATTATCTGGAGACAAATGAAAATGAGAACACGACATACCAAATCATTTGGGATGCAGCAAAAGCAGTCCTAAGAGGGAAATTCATCGCAATACAGGCTCACCTCACTAAACAAGAAAAAGCTCACGTAAGCAACCTCAAACGACACCTAACAGAACTAGAAAAAGAAGAACAAACAAAGCCCAGAGTCAGTAGAAGGAGGGAAATAATAAAAATAAGAGCAGAAATAAACGATATTGAAACAAAAAAGACAATAGAAAGGATCAATGAAACAAAGAGTTGGTTCTTCGAAAGAATTAACAAAATTGACAAACCCCTAGCCAGACTCACCAAGAAAAGAAGAGAGAAAGCGCAAATTAATAAAATCAGGAATGACAGAGGAGAAATCACAACAGATACCAATGAAATACAAGAGATCATAAGAGAATACTATGAAAAACTATATGCCAACAAATTGAACAACTTGGAAGAAATGGACAAATTCCTAGACTCCTACAATCTCCCCAAACTGAATCAGGAAGAAATGGAGAATCTGAATAGACCAATCACAAGTAAGGAAATAGAAACGGTAATCAAAAACCTCCCCAAAAACAAGAGTCCAGGACCAGACGGCTTCTCTGGAGAATTCTACCAAACATTCAAAGAAGACTTAATACCTATTCTCCTCAAACTGTTCCAGAAAATTGAGAAAGATGGAGAACTCCCTAACACATTCTATGAAGCCAACATCACTCTGATCCCCAAACCTGACAAGGACAACACAAAGAAGGAGAACTACAGGCCGATATCACTGATGAACATAGATGCAAAAATCCTCAACAAAATTTTGGCAAACCGATTACAGCAATACATCAAAAAGATTATACACCATGATCAAGTGGGATTTATACCAGGGACACAGGGATGGTTCAACATCCGCAAGTCAATCAACGTGATACACTACATCAACAAAATGAAAAACAAAAACCACATGATCATCTCAATAGACGCAGAGAAAGCATTCGACAAGATCCAACACCCATTTATGATAAAAACCCTCAGTAAAATGGGTATAGAAGGAAAGTACCTCAACATAATAAAGGCCATATATGATAGACCCACAGCCAACATCATACTCAATGGACAAAAGCTGAAAGCCATCCCTCTGAGGACAGGAACAAGACAAGGGTGCCCACTTTCACCACTCCTATTCAACATAGTACTGGAGGTGCTGGCCAGAGCAATTCGGCAGGAAAAAAAAATAAAAGGAATCCAAATAGGTAACGAAGAAGTAAAACTCGCGTTGTTTGCAGACGACATGATCTTATACATAGAAAACCCCAAAGAATCCACAGAAAAACTATTAGAAATAATCAACAACTACAGCAAAGTAGCAGGGTATAAAATTAACGTGCATAAATCAGTAGCATTTCTATACACTAACAATAAACTAACAGAAAAAGAACTCAAGAACTCTATCCCATTCACAATCGCAACGAAAAGAATAAAATACCTTGGGATAAACTTAACCAAGGAAGTGAAGGATCTATACAATGAAAACTACAAGACTCTCTTGAAAGAAATTGACGATGACATAAAGAGATGGAAAGACATTCCTTGCACATGGATTGGAAGAATAAACATAGTTAAAATGTCCATACTACCTAAAGCAATATACAGATTCAATGCTATCCCAATCAGAATCCCAAGAACATTCTTCACAGAAATTGAACAAACAATCCTAAAATTCATATGGGGGAACAAAAGACCACGAATTGCTAAAGCAATCTTGAGCAAGAAAAACAAAGCCGGCGGAATCACAATCCCCGATTTCAAAACATACTACAAAGCTACAGTGATCAAAACAGCATGGTACTGGTACAAAAACAGGTCCACAGATCAATGGAACAGAATTGAAAGCCCAGAGATAAAACCACACATCTATGGACAGCTAATCTTCGACAAAGGAGCAGAGGGCCTACAATGGAGAAAAGAAAGTCTCTTCAACAAATGGTGCTGGGAAAACTGGACAGCCACATGCAAAAGATTGAAAATCGACCATTCTTTTTCACCACACACCAAAATAAACTCAAAATGGATCAAAGACCTAAAGATTAGGCCTGAGACAATAAGTCTTTTGGAAGAGAATATAGGCAGTACACTCTTTGACATCAGTTTCAAAAGAATCTTTTCGGACACTGTAACTCCTCAGTTGAGGGAAACAATAGAAAGAATAAACAAATGGGACTTCATCAGACTAAAGAGCTTCTTCAAGGCAAGGGAAAACAGAATTGAAACAAAAAAACAGCTCACTAATTGGGAAAAAATATTTACAAGCCACTTATCTGACAAAGGGTTAATCTCCATAATATACAAAGAACTCACACTGCTTAACAACAAAAAAACAAACAACCCGATCAAAAAATGGGCAGAGGACATGAACAGACATTTCTCAAAAGAAGATATGAATATGGCCAATAGACACATGAAAAGATGTTCATCATCGCTAATCATCAGGGAAATGCAAATCAAAACTACACTAAGATATCACCTTACCCCCGTTAGATTGGCAAAAACATCCAAAACCAAGAACGACAAATGTTGGAGAGGTTGTGGAGAAAGAGGAACCCTCATACACTGTTGGTGGGAATGCAAACTGGTACAGCCACTATGGAAAACAGTATGGAGATTTCTCAAAAAGTTAAAAATAGAAATACCCTATGACCCAGCCATCCCATTACTGGGTATCTATCCTAAGAACCTGATATCAGATATCTCAAGAGTCCGTTGCACCCCTATGTTCATCGCAGCATTATTTACAATAGCCAAGACGTGGAACCAGCCTACATGCCCAGAAACTGATGATTGGATAAAGAAGATGTGGTATATATACACAATGGAATACTACTCAGCCATAAAAAAAGACGAAATTGGCCCATTCACAACAATGTGGATGGACCTCGAGGGCATTATGTTAAGCGAAATAAGTCAGTCAGAGAAAGACGAACTCTATATGACTCCACTCATAGGTGGAAATTAGTATATTGAGAAGGAGATCTGATCGGTGGTTACCAGGGAAAAGGGGGGGTGGGGGGAGGGTACGGAGGGGGAAGTGGTGTACCCACAACATGACTAACAAAAATGTACAACTGAAATTTCACAAGCTTGTAATCCATCATAACATTAATAAAAAACAAACAAACAAAAAAAACACAATATCATTTATATTAGCACCCAAGAAGATAAATACTTAGGTATAAATCCAACAAAATATGTATAAGTTCTGTATAAGGAAAACCATAAAAACTCTGATAAAAGAGGTAAAAGGAAAACAAATAAATGGAGAGATATTTCATGTTCATGGACAGGAAGCCTTGATATTGTCAAGATATCAGTTCTTCCTAACTTGACCAATAGAGTCAACGAATTCCCAAGCAAAATCCCAGAAGGTTATTTTGTGGATATCAACAAACTAATTCTAAAATTTATATGGAGAGGCAAAAAACCCAGAATAGCCAACACAATATTGAAAGGAGAAAAACAAAGTCAGAGGACTGACATTACTTGACTTCAAGACTTATTATAAAGATACAGTAATCAAGACGGTGTGCCATTGGCAAAACAACAGATAAATAGATCAGTGGAACAGAATAGAGAGCCCAGAATTAGACCCATAAAAATCTATCAATGGATTTTTGACAAAGGAGCAAAAGCAACGCAACAGAGCAGAGATAGTCTTTTCAACAAGTGGTGCTGAGACAACTACATATCCACATGCAAACAACAAACACAAAGCTGAGTCTAGACACAGGCATCACACCCGTCACAAAAATTAACTCAGCATGGATCATAGACCTAAATACAAAACACAAAATTATAAAACTCCTAGAAGATAACATAGGAAAAACCCTAGATGACTTTGTGTATGATGATGACTCTTTAGGTATGACACCAAAAGTGCAATCCACGACAAAAGGAATTGATAAGCTGGAATTCATTTAAATTTAAAGTGTCTGCTTTATGAAGTACACTGTCAAGAGAATGAGTAGAAAAGCCACAGTCTGGGATAAAAATATTTGCAAAAGGCATATCTGATAAAGGGCTGTTATCTAAAATATACAAAGAACACTTAAATAGAAACACTCAACAATAGAAAACAAACAAGTTAAACATAGTTAAAAAATAGGTAAAGGACCTGAATAAACACCTAACCAAAGAAGATATACAGATGGAAAATAAGCATATGAAATGAGGCTCAACATCATATGTCACTAGGGAAACGAAAGTTAACACAATACCGAGATACTCCCTATTAGAATAGTCAAAACCCAGAATATTGACACCACCAAATGCTAGTGAGGATATGAAGCAACAGAAACCCTCATTCACTGCTGGTGGAAGTACAAAATGGCACAGCCACTCTGGAAAAGGTTGGCAGTTTCTCACAAAACTAACTACATGATCCAGCAACTTCACTCCTTGGTATTTATTCAAATGAATTTGAAAGTTATGTCCACACGAAAACCTGCACATGGATGTTTATAGCTGCTTTATTCATAAATGCCAAATCTTGGAAGCAAACAAGATGCCCTTCAGTAGGTGAATGGACAAACAAGCTGTGGTCCATCCAGACAATGGGACAGTATTCAGCACTAATGAGCACTGAGCTACCAAGCCATGAAAAGACACGGAGGAATCTTAAATGCATATTACTCATCTGAAAAGGCTATATACCGTATGATTCCATCTATACGACATTCTGGAAAACTGAAAACTCTGAAGACTATAAAAGGATCAGTGGTTGCCAGCGGGGAGTGGGTGATGGATGAATAGGGGGCATATGGAGGATTTTCAGGGCAGTGAAACTAGTCTGTGTGATGCTAGAGAGGTAGATCTATGTCATAATACATGTGTTAAAAACTTGGAGTGTACAACACCAAGAGTGAACCCTAATGTAAACTATGGACTTTAGGTGCTAATGATGTGTCAATGCAGGTTCATCACTTGTAACAAATGTACCAGTCTGACGGGATTTTGAAGGTGCGGGAGGCTGTGTCCATGTGTAGCGAGAGAGTATATGGCAAATGTTTCTACCTCTACTCAGTTTTGCTGTGAACCTAAAACTTCTCTAAAAAATAAGGTCTATTAAAAAACAACAAAAACAGATGGTAGGCTAGATCTGGCCAGAGGCAATAGCCTGATGTAGAACAGGTCCTTCGTTAAAGAAATAAATGAAAGAACACCAAAGTATGTTCCAGTTACTGTTGCTAAGTAACAAATCACCCCCAAACAAAAAATACGTTACAATACAATACATTACAATAAAAAAGCCTGAAGTAATGATGTTTTCAGAAAAATGAAAGCTGAAAAAATTTGCTGCCAGCAACACTACATTATATGAAATATAAAAGGAAATTTTTAGATAAAGTGAATGATTTCAGAGAAAGTCAGAGAATACAGAAAAGGAGAAAAAGCAATGGAAAAATGTGAATAAATATAAATGAATATTGATTATAAACAAAAACAGACAAATAAATTGGTAACATCCAGGAGAGAATTAAAACGCATAATGTCGGTAACTTGAAAGACTGGAGAGGTAAATTGATTTAAAGTGTTCTAATTTTCTAGTATTACTGAGAAAATACATAAGCAATAATTGGGTTCAGACTATTTTATGGCAGTACTGTATAGCGAGATCTCTAGGTTAACCACATGGTAGGAAGAATGACACTGCCTCCCCCAAAGGTGTCCACATCCTAATTCCTGGAACCTGTGAATATGTTACCTTAAGCGGAAAAGTGAAGATGTCATGAAGGTAAAGACTTTGTGATGGGGAGATTATCCTTGCTTATCTGTGTAGGTCCAACCTAATCACCGAGTCCTTAAAAGTGGAGGACTTTCCCCAGGTGAGGTCAGAGTCAAAAAGATGCTACCACATCTCTGTGGGTGAGACATATGCGATGTGTAAAGGACTCTACCAGCTGATGCTGGCTTTGAAGATGGGGGTGGGGGTGAAAATGAACCAGGAAACACAGAGGCTTCTATAAGCTGGAAAAAACAAAGAAACAGATTCTCTTCTAGGCATCAGAAAGGAACACAGCCCTGCTGAAAGCTTGATTTTGGTCCAGTAAGACCTGTGTCGGACTTGACTTACAGAACTATAACACAATAAATGTCTTTGTTTCAAGGAACTAAATTTGTGGCAACTTGTTATGACAGCAGTAGGAAATCAATACAACCACTGAAAACTAACATTGCCATAAAGGGAAAAATTCTAAAATACAAATAACCCCAAGGAAGGCAATACAAGTGATAAAAAGAAATCAAACACAGCTGAGTTAAAAAAAATAAATATAAGAATAGTTGTTTTAACAGTAAAAATCTATACAATTCACAAAATGAACAGAAAAAAATGAGAAAAACATGATTTTCTCAGTGGATGAAGAAAAAGCATGCGACAAAATTCCATTCATTCGTTTATAGAATTAAAAAAAACACTTAGCAAAGAAAGAAAAGATAATCCTTTATTGGCTAAAAATATTTTGCATAAGACCTACAGCTACCATTATCCTTAACGGTTAACGGTGGATTATCTTCCTTTGTAATGGAAAAAAACAAGAGTGACCATCATTATCAGTTCTATCCAACCTGCTCTAGCTCTCCTAGCCATTGAAATAAGACATGATGGAGAAAGAAATTTATAAGAATTTAATGGATAAAAAATCATTATTAACAGAAGATACAATTGTTTGCACAGAAAAGCCAAGAGAATTTCAGACAAATAATTAGAATAAGTAAACTTTAGCAAGATTGTTCCAAACAAGGTCAATATAAAAAAAATTGAATTTCCACATATCAAAAACACAGAACTAGGAAATTAAATTAACAGCATTAAAACTCAACTATGTAGGAATAAATTTAGCAAAATATCTGCAAGACTTCTGCACTAAAAACTACAAAGTACTAATGAGAGAAATTAAATAAGACTATTTGGATGGAATGCCACATCATGGATTGGAATACTCATCAGTGTAAAATTGTCAGTTCTTCCAAAAATGATCTGTTGATTGAATGGAATTTGAATAAAACCTAGAAATTATTTGTAGAAAGAATTCTAAAATTTATAAGAAAATATAAAATACTGAGAATAGCCAAGGCAGCCTTAAACCAGAAATCAAAACAAATTAGATATCATGCTATATATTTACTAATGGAGCAATGAGGCATTGGCCCAAAGGTTTACACGTAAACCAGTGGAACAGAGCGTCTAGAAAGATACTCAAATATACCGATTTTATGATTCCCTAGTGCACTGCGTAAAAAATGGTCTTTTCAAAAAGAGCGGTAAGTCAATTCAATAGCTCTACTGAAAAAAATGAGTCTCTGCCATACTTCATAACCCACACACGGACACACATCAATACACAAGAAAATCAATTCTAGACAGATTGTAGCCAATCTAAAGTAAAAGGTAAAGTAATGTAAATTTCAATAGAAATTGGGAGAAATATCTCTGTAAGTTAATGAAGGAAGCAGAGATTTCTTAAATGGCACAAAATAAGCAAACTAATGGAAAATTGTGATATATTGGACTATAGTAAGAAAGTCTGTGTTTCAGAAGACAGAATTAAGGAATGGCAAATGTACACCACAGATACGACATACGCTGATTTGTACATGTAATGATTTCTGCCATTAGTTAGTGACGTGGTAGATTTGCCCCTGGGTCCTTTGATGTATCTGACCACAAGTCAGTAACTAAAGGCAGAAATAACAATTTACAAAGGTTTAGATAGACTTTCACAAATGAAGGTATTAAAATGACAATGAAACATGAAAATATGCTAAATTCATTAGCCATCAGGGAAATGTAGGTTAAAATCACCATCAAATGTTGCTACCCACCTACCAGAATGATACAAATGAAAAGGTGTATAATAGCAAGCAACAGCAAGCATGTGGAACAGCAGGACTTCAATCCACAGCTGGTGAGAAAACTGGTATTATCTATTAAAACTAAACATAAACTCTGTGACTCAGCCATTGCTCTCATAGATATCTAACCCAACCAAGTTTGATCATGTTTGCCCCCTAAAAAATCCCAAGAATATCTGTAATAGCATTACACATAAAGCCCCCAAATGGAAACAACACCAGTAGTTCAGTGGACCAATAATTGTGACACATTCATACACTGGAACACGAGAGAGTGATGCATTATTCAACAAGGATGAATTCACGAATAAATGCTGAATGAAACAAACAAGTTATAGAAAAATGTATGTGCGCACACACAATCATACACACATATCATATATATATAATCATAGCTATTGAAATGTGTACAGGTATATATGATTTTATCTAAGTGAATTTCAAAAATGATCTATGATATAAAACTCAGGGAAAGAGTTTCCATACAAAAAAACTATTGACGTTGTGACGGGGTGGGAGTGCTTGACGGGAAATTGGTGATTTGTGGTTCTGGCAACACTGACTTTCTAGATACTATTCATTTTATGAAAAATCCTTTGAACTAAAGATATGATTTGTGAACTTTTCCATGTGTTCGTGTGTTTGCTTATATTTACTGGAAGTTTTACTTAAAAATGTAAGGTTAAGTGATTTTGTTTTCCAAATAGTTTGTTAAATCATATTTTCATGAAAATACAACTTAAAATATAGCAAATAAAAAAATCATATGAACCATATATTCAATATTTATTTCATGAGGAAAACAATGGCTTGGATAAATAGATATTCAATAAACATGTGAAATATATCACAACTTATAAATACGATTACCAAAGCTTCATTCGAGAAAAATAATTTCTCTAATGGATGGTGACGTTAGCATGAATAAAGTTATTACGTAAGTCCAATTAAAATGCCGGTGATGGATATAGAATTTTAACTGTTGGCACCTACATAAGAACCCTAATTAAATAGTGAGGTGTTGAAGATAATTTAAATAAGTTAGTGAAGGATATATATTAAAATATATTTAGCAGAATTTACAAAAAATGAAGTTCTTATAATTAAAGTTGTTGTCCACATTAACAAGCATATTGAAAAATAAAGCCAGCATGTAAACTCCCCCAAATGAATGGGAAAGAACTACACTTTTCCCTGTTTTTTTTTCTTTTTGGCCCCAGGAGAACATATTTAAAAATATTTTACTCAATTTCCTTCATACATTAGTGTTCCTGAATTAAGTGTAGTTACAACCAAATGCTGTAACTCCTGGAAGAAAACTGAAAAATTACATCATCAGGAATCGTGTAGATGTCACATGTAGATTAACCCTATTACTGGTGTATTAAAGAAAAGAAGTCCTCATAATATGAGTGTCATTTGTGCTGTATTATAATTATGGAAATCTAAGCACAGTAATATATTTTGAACCGAGGACTCTTCTGACTGAACCTGGCTTATGCGTGGTGTAACACTGCGAGGGCTTTGAAGTTTGGCCACCATCTGGTCAAAACATAGCTCCAGCTCTTGCTAAATGAGTCATCTTTAGCACTTACTCCATTCCGTGTCTCACTTTCTTCATCTGTAAATGGAGACAATGGTAATACCCACCCCACTGGAAGGCTGTGAGGATAAAATAATAAGAGTGCATTTAAAACACTTTGAAAATGGCACACAATGAGGGCCTCACAAATGTTATCTATTGTTATTTCCTATATATGTGCTATATAACCAGGATTATGAGGAAAAGCATGAAAGAAAATTTATTTCTAAGGCATATGCAAATGGTTCAATATACTTTACAAAATCAATCATATAAGCAAATTATTTCATTAAGTATGACCTGAAAAAGCACCTTCAATAACAGAACTAGAAAAAAAAAAAAAAACACACAAACACACACACATATGCAGAACTAGAAATTCTAAATATAACTCTAAAGAAAAACTATAAAAAGTTATTTGAAAGTATTAAGGAAAAGAAGCCCTAAAGCAGCCCTTTAATTAAGTGTAACCTGTGTCACTAAAGTCCTATCCTCTAATCGAGACAAAAAAAGGTAGTAAGGGATATGTCTCTGTATGTCCAAGCCAGTTATGAGATAAATCCGAAAAATTGAACCTGTGCACTCAAATTTTTATGAAATGAAATATTTAGAATTATGTGGACAATTATCCACTAGATTGATCCTTTACTTCTGTTTTTCAATTTTCAACAATGCCTAATATATAAAAAGAATTACAGTATTTCACAAGGTAGGAATACAATTACATCTTTGTTTTATTTCAAAGCATCATTCAAAATATTAAAAAGTCCATATATTTGCCAAATTCAAATCACAGAAGACTTTTTTATAGTTTTCAAATTTTCTAGGAAAATTCACCAACTTAGAAAACTGTCCCCTGGAATAAAAGGTAAATTTGATATTTTTCTTTTTAAAAATGACACTGAACATTTACGAAAATAGCTGTCAATTCTTTATTCCATTTAACAAGTAAAAATCTCAACTGAAATCAAAGGCCATTAAGATCTACAAACTAGATTGGAAATTGTTTCCCTGCAGAGAAGATGCTCAGCTTTACACTTTCCATCACGTTTGCATGGTGAAGACATTTGGCAGTCAAGTTCTTTGGAGACAGCGTATTGCAGGTGCTTAATTGTCTGGGACAATCACTTGTCTGTGAAATAAGACCCTTAATGATACTACAGCTTTGATTGGTTTCTACAAGTGGAGAAACAGAACTACCTCCAGGCCCAAAGGTCATTGAAAAGTATTCAGTTCTTCAGTAGGAAGCATAATTTGTTTCTGATTAATGTCTCATAATTGAAGATCATCCCCAAGTATCTTAGGAGCAGAAAATCCACATTCCTATCACCTGGTTGATATTTTAACTTTTACCCAGGCTATAAGTTTATTCTGAGTTCCACTATAGCTAATGTACCTTTTGGGAAAGACATGAGATTGCATATAGAATCAAAGATTTTAAAGTAAGTGAGTAAGCAAGGTGAGTCACTTTTAGATTACTGCCTTCCTGATTACCTGGTTTCTGAAGAGACGTCTGCTGTGATTTTTATCCTTGTTCCTCTGCAGGTGGTGCCTGCCCTGATCCCAGCTGCCTTGAAGATGGGGACTCTTTGCTTTGTCTCTGCAGCTGCGTGTCATGTGTTGCCTTTTATATACATATATATTTATAACTTGGACATATCATAGAGAAGAGGCGATATGCATTATTTTTTTAATAATTACTTTAATAATTGGACATGGGCATGTCTTTCATTCTGTTAGGTCTTTAATATGAGGTTTTGTATTAATCTAGAAAGAGTGGATTTAAAATTTACTCTTGCTCTGTTTACCCGCAGTGGATAAGCAGGTACACGTTTCTCTAGTGGTCTGTCTTTTTGTCTCTCTGTTTAGCTTTGGGTCTTTGTTTTGTGCTTTTCCCCAAAAACTGTCTCTTGGAGCTCTCCCAGCTGTATTTCACTGTCACGTTCCTTGAGTTTGTCGTCATGGTGGTGGTGTGTACTGGAGGAGGCAGCGTTGACTGAAGTGATTAAACCTGTCTCAGACAGTGTGACTCGGGTCTCGGGCTGTGACCTTCACCAGGACTCCTGCCCTCCTTCCGGTGTCGTGCTGGGCCCAGTACAGATTGTGGCTCTCCTCCCCTTGGTAGAGCTTCTTTGTCCCCTCTGTTGGCGTCCCCTAGCTGCAGTGTATTTCTGTCAGCTCGCTGATGTCTTTTCCCGTATAGCTTGTGGCTTTTGTTCTGTGGTGGACAAAAGGCAGATGGGTCTAATGTAGACAGTAGCTGCCAGGCTGTCTCCTGGCTGGAGCTGTGAGGGAGCTTTCTCGGGACTCCCTTCCATCTTTATTGTTTGTGCTTATTGGATTCCTTGAGGAAAAGAGGGCGTGAGACCTCCTAAGTCTGTGATCCCCCGGGCTTCATGCTCTCCCTTTCTGTTCATTAGTAGTTTACCATTTTCCCAGCTTAAGTAGCATTTGACATCCATTGACTGTTTGATTTAAGCAAATGCTCAGCTCTTTTTTCACCTTGTGGGTCTCTATCTCCCTTCAGGTTTTGTATTAGTTATTTACCCTGTGACCTTAGTTTTGGATGAGTTCACAAAAGCAGTTAATTTGCAGTTTATCCACATACTTTTTCTTTTTTGTAAAAATGGAAGCAATACTCTTTCCAGCTCTCTGCTTCTCTGAGCTGAAACATGGTACCCCTAAAAATCCAAAACACGGATTTTGAGAATCTGTTAATGTTACTAGGCCACTTACCATCTCATTTCATTTCTCTTAATTTTCAAATAGGGGCAGCAAAAACTCACAATTTAAAATTCTGTTGTGAATAGAAAGCAGTCAAACTCATTTTAAAACTTCAAGGTGTCTAAATTCGGCACACTAAATGGAAATAAATACAAACTAATATGAAGTGACTGATACAAAACTTTCACGTTTACTGATTTTACTACCTTCGTAATAATTTACTGGTTAAATATGGTTCCACTGATCTTACTGTAAATACCCAACTACTATATAAGTATCACACTAGTGTTAGGTTCACTACACTGTTGCAACAAATTTCCACGTGCATAGTTTTTTGTAAGGAATAATGAAATACATGTCTAATTTCTCAACCTATAACACACGGTAAAGTATCTGTCTCATTATTCCCCTTTCATACCTTGGCTCTCAGGACCTTCTTCAAACTTTCCATCCGTCTGTCTTTCCCATGTTATTTATCACCTTTCTTCTAAAGAGGGATATTATGTTCCAGTGATTTTCTCTCTAATTTCTACTCTCTCACTCCACCATCTGAAATCTCTTTACTGTCACATCTACAAATTTAAGTTTTCTGCTTGCTGCATAGGGTGTATACACTTTCTAAGTTGTAGCTATTCATCTCTCTTATAAAACAAAAATATCCTTCAAGGAGATCACTTATCTGATTGTCCCATATATCCTTTCTGACAATGAGACCAGTGAGTTAAGCCTCGTACGTGAATGAATGCATGTGTATGTGTGTTGTATTACACACACCCCCAGGACCCACACACAACTGAAATAAGCCAAATCTAAGGTCAACAAATTTAAATCAAAATATACCCTGTTTTTATTTGAGTTGAAACCAAATTCTGTTTTCCTATTGTGAATCAATATGTTTATAATCACAATGACTGACTTTTGCCAAGATATTCAGATTTTTTTTTTTAATTTCAGTTATTGGAAAAAATGAATCATATTAAGAAAAACTGATACTTATTTTTTCTAGATACAGAGAAGTAAAATGGTATGCTGGACTGTCTCCTTGGTTAATTACTACAGTGAAAAATAAGGCTTGTCACTATGATGTTTGTATAGTATTGGTGCTCATTCATCTGTAAGAGAGTAATTTCTGAGCTGCTTGATTAGAACACATCCTAAATCTTTCTCTGAGTCTGCAGAACACATGGCTAAAACAGAAGGGTCAATGTCAATAGAAGTTTACTAGGAAGAAACAGTATGACTAATGTCTTCCTCAGAGAAAGAAATACAAGTCTGCAATGTCATTTTTTGGAACTCATGTAGGTTTTACTCTCTAAATGCATTTTTCATTTTGCATGCAATGTAGAATTTTATTCAGTGCTTATTTTCTTAGCATATGTCTCAACAATTAACATGGGGCAATTGATCTTTGAAACAATACCAAACGGTAAGAATAGATTTATCAGCTTTGATGTTTATCTATGCAATATGTCCTATGGCAAGAAAAAAGCTATACTATATAATATACCATCTATAAAATATAAATCTACACTATAATATATAAAATCTACACTATATGCATAGTATATACCATATCATACGGGAAACATTTTAGGTGATACTTACTCTAAATTAATTAATTACTCTAAGGAGAGATGCAATACATCATGCTTAACAAATTTTGTTCATAAATGATAATTTGTACACCTTTCACATTTAGCAAATTAAATGTCTTTAGGGAATATTTTGAGAATCTTATCATGCAGTACTATGTTTCCCTAGGTTGACTATAATAATTGATATGTTATGTATTTATTTTTATTATTCTCTTGTATTGATTCTTCCTCAATTAAAAATTCCTGAAAAGATAAGCATCTGTAGAGAGTGTTGTGACATATGGTGTGGGGCAGAAGTAGTGGCTTGAAAATGACTAACTACATCTATGAAAGGTGATTTTCCCCCTTCTGTCTTTTGTTCCTCGAGGTTCTTTCCCTCCACGTGCCCCCTCAAATCTGAGTTTCCAGCAGATGTTCACTGAAGACACATGTTCACCATATGGTTTTGTGAAAGTGTTTGCTAGTAATAGACTTATTAAAGCTCTCAATCACAACTTTCTGCAAAATATGATCATATTAATCACATGGTTTAATTTCATAAGAACAATCAATACCATTTTTTCATTAATATATCTTATATGTAAATTCATTTAAAAAGTTAATGTTTGTTTTGGCTTACACAGGCAAGGAAAAATTGTATTTTGAAGATCTGCGGTGCAAAAGATCATGACTTGAAGAAGGACCCTTAAACTATAAGAATTTCATTATGATAGTCAATTCTTTGAATATCAATATCTCAGGAAAGAAGTTCTGGGATGCACATATTAAGAATTTTTGGAGATTTCAAATAAATTGAAATGTGTGAGATGCTGAAAGTATGATTAAGCCTGGGGATTTTCCCCATCATGTGTTTGGAATGTGTTGCTGAAACTGTTTTCCTTAAACTCCTTTTTTTTTATCTTTTCCTTTGCACAGATTTCATCAGATAAATGATGTTCTATCCAGAGTTATCCTAAGAAGCTTTCATTTCCATGCAATTCCATGGTGATGTTTTGATCTTTTCAGGACTCAGATTACTACTTTATTTACTGATGTAAAAAGTGATTAAATAAATAAATGCAGAAAAGATAAATCTCCTGTGCTCAACAATTCTAAATAATGTATGCAGATACTCCCCCCAGAATTTGAAGCGTAACTCCCCACTCCTTAAGTGTTGGCTGTGCATTGTTACTGCCCTCCAAAGAATGCAGTATGGAAAAGGGGAAAGAGTAACTCTACAGTAGAGAAGCCTGACACACACAGTCCAGCCAGGTAATCAAGGTCAACATTAACATTAATAAATCATGTTGATAAGATTACCTTTGATAAGATGTGATAAAAATGGTACTTTACCCCCATGATCTTCCTCCTCAAAGCTCATACTGGCTAATCATGAGGAACACATCATACTAATTCCCCTAGAGGGGCATCCTGCACTATGCCTAACCAGTATGCCTCAAAAAGGTTTAGGTCATCAAAGAAAGGGAAAGTCTGAGAAAATGCCACACCCCTGAGGAGTCTAAGGATACATGAGAACTAAAAGTATTGTGGTATCCTGAAACAGAAATTGGAATATGGACTTCAGTTGAAAATAATCATCCATATTGATTCATTATTATAACAAACATATGTTACTAATGTAAGATGTTAGTAGGGGAAACTGCATGCAGGGTATACGGGAACACTGTAATATTTTCTACCATTTTCTCTAAGTTTAAACTACTCTAAAAGTATATTTTGTAAAAAGTGAGTGGGACTAATCTGGTAGTTCTCAGTTATTAGTGGCTTTCTCAAGCAGCAGTGCACGTCAATTGATAAAACAAAAACATACATTGAAGAAAACAATAGGATGATGCTATGAATTAGTAGAAGATGAAAACAAAGATTGCATATCCTATTATATTGACAAGTAAGTTTCAGAATTTTTGTGTGTGGTGGTTTAAGTGAAATAGCTTTGGTTTTAATTGGATACATTTGCTCTTGAATAAGGAAAGAGGAAATGACCATCCATGTTTTAATGCAGCTCTCTTCTCTGAAATCTAAAAAAGTACACATAGTTTTACTGAATTATGGGACTACAAAATGTTTATTCAGTGGCTAGTGTGCCTGTCTTAGAATACATTCTATTGGATCAATAAGACAATATGATCCACATATCGATGGTAATATGATAAATTGCTGGTGGTCAATTTTGGAGAAAATGTACCACAGTTCGCTGTCTACTATAATTTACATGTGTCCTGCATGCAAAGTATACCGATTTTCTCCCAAGGCCCCCAAGGTATCCTTTAATCACGCTATCAGGATCTCATCATCTCAATCAGATCTGGAGTGGATAAGACTCCTCAGATCAAGCTCTTCCTCTTGATCTGGAGACCTAAGAATTAAGACTAAGTTATCTTCCCACTTCCCACCTACTGTACTCACAATGATGGACTGAGGACTTGAAAACTACATTAGACTCTCATTTTAAAGAGGAAAGAAGCAGAAGCTCATGTGGGTCACTAGTTTATAGCAGTTCTGAAATCCAGCCAGGCCCTTATTGCCAGTTTCCTCAATTCTGGGCACAAAGAATGTTCTTTTATTGGGGCTGTATTCTGACCTCCGATATTGGGACCCTAACCCATTTTTATCCAAGGTTCTTCGTTTTGCTCTCTGGCTTTTTATTTACTAAGACCTTTGTATCATCCTTTCATTTCTTTTAGAAATTGTCCACATTTATAGCTGAGGGTCCGTTTTCAGCCATCTCTGTGTTTATATGCAAGCTGGCAGTGCATTACTCATTTTTACCTAAAACACTTTGTGGGCTTTTAATGAATACTATTTGAGTTAAATCAAAAGTAGTACGCAATAGCAAAATCTTAGAAGCGCTCCCTCCAGAATCAGAAATGAAATAAGCAGCCTTTATCACCGTGTTATTTAATATTGGACAAGAGCATGACAAGTTTAAAAGTAAGTTAGGGTCTACAAAGCAAGAAAAAAACCTAATCTTCAGAAACTTTCTACGCACATTCTCATATCCCCATTGAGGCAAGAGTTTTTTGGGCAGATGGAGAGCTGAAAATTTATACTGAGAACTTTCCCATTTCTCCCCCGGAAACCTCATGTGCCTAGCAATCCTATTTTCTCCAAACCCTGCCATATGACTTTGCTAGAGATGCTGTAACAAAGTATTACAAACTGAGTGGCTTAAACAACAGAAATGTCCTGTGTCACAGTTCTGGAACTAGAGGTCCATGATCAGGGTGTTCACAAGGTTGGTTCCTTCTGAGGGCTGTTCCATGGCTCTCTCCTAGCCTCTGGGGTTGGCTAGCAGTCTTTGGTGTTCCTTAGCTTCTGCTGCATCACCTCCATCTCTGTCTTCATCTTCAGATGGCATTCTCCCTGTGTGTGCATGTATATGTGTCTGTGTTCAGATTTCTCCCTTTTTATCTGGGCACCAGTCATATTGAATTAGGAGTCCACCCCACTCCAGTATGACTGCATCTTAACTAACTACATCTGCACAAATAAGGTAGGATCCTGAGGTACTGGGGGTTTTCAAATAAGGTCACCTTCTGAGTTACTGGGCTCAGGACTTTAACATATGAAGTTTAAGGGAACCCAATTCAACTCATAATACCTACCATCAAAACATATTAAAATATTAGTAAACTACTGAGTTAAATATGTGTATTTCCTCATAAATTTATATGTATAGTTGATGTTCATTATTCACATATTCTATATTTGAAAATTTGCCTACTTACTAGAATTTTCTGTAACACCAAAATCAATACTCTTAGCCATTGATGGTGATTTGCAGAAATGCCCTCCGCAGAGTGGCAAAGAAAAAAACAGTGTTGCCCAACACACACGTTTCCAGTGAGTTCAAACAAGGTGGTGATCTGCCTTGTTTCAGTTCTCATTCTGTAGACAAGTGTCCTTCTGCAGTCTATTTAGTGTCCTATTTTCACATTTCTGTGCTGGTGATTGGTACTGAGGCACTGTCTAATGTTCATAAGTGCAGGAAGGCTGAGATGTGACTTATGGAGAAAATGTGTGTTAGAACCTTCATTCAGGCAGTTATAATGTTGTTGGCCATGAGTCCAATGTTAAGGAATCAACAATATGTATTAAATAAGGTATCTTTAAACAGAAACACCCATAAAACAAGGTTATGTATTGATGGGTTGATGAATACATTGTGACCCAAGGCTCACAGGGACTGAACCAGGGTTCCCAGGGATCAATGATTCAGGATTCAGTGTTTGTGATGACTTTATAAAACATAACTACTGTGAACAATGAAAATCAACTATATACATATGACTGTTGAAGAAGTGACTTTGATGACTATTGAAGTATGTTGAGTTAGGCAGGTGTCAGAAGTTTGTTTTGAAAGTATAAAATTAAAGAATCTAAAATCCTGCTCTCCCTTAAAGGCCATGGTTGAAAGATGTGAGGAAGCTAAACATGTCGTTATTCTCTCCAGAAGGATCATGTCCACAGGCACACAGGATCCTTGCTGCCTCAGCATCAGCAAAGTCTTTTCCAACAGACCCATTGGGGAAATCCACCTCATCAGTGATAAGCGTCCCTGTACTATGTTTTTAAAAAAATCAATTTCGTTTAAATCTACTCTAACCTTAACCCTTTCCCCCAAAATCCAATGTAAGCATCTCCTTTTGCTTACTAAGAGGCTGCATTTCCACGTTGGGTTTTCCTTTGCATGAGCTAGAATTTTAAAATCAATTCAGATTTGACAGAAGTGTAATGTTCTTAAGTAAGTTTTAAATGCAGTCATGCGCCACATAACGACATCTCAGTCAAGGTCAGACTGCATATATGACAGTGGTCTCATAGGATTAGTACCATATAGCCTTTGTGTGTAGCAGGCTATAACATCTAGGTTTGTGTAAATACACTCTATGATGTTTACCCAATGATGAAATCACCTAATGACATTTCTCAGAACATATTCCCATCACTAAGCAATGCATGAGTATATTATACAGCCAAGTGGAAATTTAGGCAATTGGATATGAATCCAGTGTAAAAGGATAAAAGGTAAATTCATGTCATTAAAATACTGCTGTATTGAAAGCCAAGAAACTGGTTAAGTAAAACTATGGATTGAATTTAGACAGATAATAGATGAGATGCGAATTGAGTTCTGATCATTCTAAAAGTACATGTTGAATCTAGAAAAGGAGATTTAATGGGAGCAAACTGTAATATATGAGTAAAGGTAGAACAGCATAGTATCCTCTTAGAGAAGAAAGGAAGAAGGAAGAAGTGATCCTCTGGGTTTGCGCTGCTGAGATGTCAGTAAAGAGGTTATTTGATGCGGAGATCATTGAGGACTTGGCAATTGGAATCCAAATGTTAGGCAAGGATTATGGAAAAGAGGCATTTAATCCAGTGAAACAGAAGGGAAGGCAAAGAGTATATATATAGATGCAGATAGGTTAATTGTTTTTTTAATGGAATGATTAGATCTCTCCTGATTATTTTTATTTTCTTGTGAACTAAGAACAAAGTCATCTACTTAGAATGAGAAGTGGGGAGAAGGTTTTGGAGATTTGAGAAGAGTGGCGACATTGTGTCATAGCTCTATAGCAACGGGAAAGTGAGTAGACTCGAGAAATGCACGAGGCGATACTACAGGCCAACTTGAAATGTACAGTCCTAAATGGAAAGTAAAATCCAGTAAACAAGGCTCTATCCTTTCCTCTAGCCACCTTCATTGTGTGGCTGAAGCAAAAATAGGTAGAGAGTGAGGACTGATTGATTTTTGTTTTTTGTTTATTCCCCAGTAAAGAAGGAAGAAAGTGGCAAGCAGGTTGATTCCTGTGACTGTAGACTCTGAATTAGATAAAATGGGAAAGGGAGATAAAGAACAGAATGAAAATTAGATTGAAAACCTTATGGGTTGGTGGACTTTAGGATTAAGAATGCTAGAACACGTGAGCTGGAAAGATAGAATGCACTATTAACACAACACGAGGCTTGAAATCAATATTGTGAAGGTGATGTGGTTATTGCTGCTGAGGAAGTCTTGGGCATGACAACAGTAGTCATGGATAGGGCTGGTTTAGGGGGAAAGGTCATTGGAGAGTTAAAACTCCGGAAGTGAGAGTCCAGGGTTTGGGGCTGAGTATTTTTGTATTCGCTTATATGTGATATTTATTTTTAATTTATATTTACATTATCAACTGTTTCTTAAAATTGTGGTTTCTCATTAAATTTATCATTAATTAAAGGAAACAAAGCAACAGTAAATAGTTTATAGTAATCAACTTTCCTGGGGATTTAATTAACCCCTTTGGTTAATCCTAATTTCTTTCAATGTCAGTAAGTTTTAGTTGATATGAGTCTTGGATAATTGTTTTTTATTGCTGAAAATAATATTTAACTCATTCAAAGCTGAAATATGCTTCATTAATGTATGGACACTTCTGAATTTCACGATATTTCTGAGATTCTTATTTCCTGTTTAAACGTCAAAGCAGGATCCCTTTGGTAAAACTTAAGCAGAAAAATTTCTTTGAATTGTTGATGAATAATTAACATTTGTCACACCATGCTGGCAGGTGTTCTCTTGACACACAATTAATCTTAAAGGCTTTATCGGCCTCTGCCCATTAGCATATGGTCTACATTGTAACCAACGCTTAATGGCCCAGATGTGAAAAGTTTACGGTAGATGTTCCTCAGTAATGTCTACTAAATCTCTCAAATTCACAAGGCTATCTTCTTCAAGCTGTAATTGATGAACGAATAAATAAGAAAATTAACTCTCTTGCCAAAAAGAATTAAAAAGTTAGGAAAAATCACATAGTATACTCTGTTAGTATCTTCTTTTAAGCACTTAAAACTTGTTAAAATTTTAAAGATTTAGTCTGTCCACTATGAAAATCTCTCCTTATTTTGATCTGATAAAAAAGATTTTTCAGATATTCTGTTGAGAATGTACCTCCAGTTTTGGGAAGAACAGTTGAATACATGGGAAGCCCAGAACTGAAAAATCGAGATGGAAGACATTTTTCTTTATATTATTTTGGTAATTACTCCTTTAAAATGCTAAGCAAGTTTTCGGATTTAGAAATGTTTCACTTCAAAATGCGCAAACTATAGAAACGCAAGTGTATAATTCAGAAATCAATAGAAGATTAAAAGTTGTCAGTGAAATATAAGTACACTACTGCAGAGAAATTTAACACCATTTTCTCAAAATGGTTAAAGTTATCTACATCGATCATTTCAACAACTAATTTTGAAGATATATTTTGATAGGATTTGTTTAAGAAAGTAGCATATTCTTTCAACAAATTGTTATTGAGCTTATATATATGCAAGGCAGCATGCCAGGACTGGAAGATACAAAATGTTGTGTAGGGCATTGCTCTCAAGGAGCTTAAGTCTAATGTTAGACTCTTAGGTCTCTTCCTCTATAAATCCGGCATAACAGAGTATTGGGGACTTTTCAACTACAATACCATTTTTTTCCTACAACTCATACATGGTTGCTGGAACTTAGTGCATGCAAGCTTTCAGGATGTGGCTCAGAAACAATTTAGGTGGCTTGTTCTCTCCAGAAATCTTCCAGTGAGGACAGAAAATTTTTTAAAGGCTTTCACAAGAAATTCAAGACAATAGTAAAGTTCACATCCTTAATAGATTCAGTGACAGCAAAGCCTTGTCAATGGCAGCATAGGATAGAACCTGGGGGTGGAGGAGACAATGACAGTTTTAAATGATATATTAAATTTTAGCTTTGGTTGATCTCAGGATCATGGAGATGAATGCTGAGAAGTGAGCAGTGATAGATCCAATGATGGGGAATCTCTATGACAGAGCTCGTGACACATGTGCAGCTTGCTGTAATCTAGGGCAGGGTTATCAGGGTTGTACATACTTGAAGGGTATGATGCCTGATCAGCCTCAGCCACCCTTTCCTAAGACTGTCTCCTCACTCCATCTCCACTATATCAGATGACCTACCCTCTCAGCCCAATGTTCTTATCCTCCTTAGGGCAACTGTCTCCAGCGGGGCAATCACCGCTCCGTTGCCAGACCCAAAGCTTGGTCAGAGCTGATTGGTCCAGGAGTCGTACCCTGATTCAGTAAAGACAGAGTACCCGGGGAGAGCTGGGACTGAACTAAATTAGCATACGTATTTTGAGTTTTAAGCTATAATATGTAAACCTTGAGTTTTTTGTGGAGCAATTGCACCAAAGAAATGGAAGAAGCTTTTTCCAGAGAGAAGCATGAAACAGGAATGCAGAAAAGGGCAGACATGAGACAAAATTTTGTGTCCTTTGTTCAGTATTTTTTCCCAGAATTGGGCCATATTTTACTGCTCAAGTCAAATGTTAATGCTATGTCAGAAAGTTAATTGTGATTGTTTCCCTTCCATTCATAACAAAAGAATCCTAGATATAAGCAAAATGAAAAGTCCAGAAGTGCTAGCACACTGCAGATATTCAGTAAATATTTGTTGAAATGAGCAAAATTCCCAGGATTTCTAAGGCAATTGGGAAAAAAACTATAAAGTTTTAAAGTATCTATTTTTTATAATTTAATCCAATCTTTTATATGGGGATCATAGATAAACTATAGGAAAAAATATTGTTCGGCCTGTTTATCATCAGTTTCATCTGATCTTCAGGGAACGTAATTTATTAAAACAAATAAAAGCAAGGAACCTCCAATATAGAGAAGACTGTGTCGCCATGAACACGTCCATTAGCGCAGAGGAGCATGTGGCAGACTCCCTGCTGAGAGCTCACAGAAGCTTAGAGGGAACAACCTCTTTACCTCAGAAAAGGCAAAAGACAAATGGAAATAGGTTTGTTTTTTTATACACCCTGATCTCAAACTTCTCTTCCAACACTGGACATTGCAGGAAAGACAGCCACAGCCCCTCCCTGCCTGTGAAATTTTGCATGTTGGCAATTGATCAGGACTTGGAATTTTCAGTGCCTCAGAGGACATCACAAGGGGATGAGGGCAACATGATGTTTATCTGTGGACAAAGATTAAAACTTACCTTATGTTATCTTTTGGCCAAGAGGCTTGCAAATGAGCATGTACTAGTCTGCTATAAGATGTGTGCTTGGACTGAATTGTGTCCTCCCAAAATTCCTCTGTTGCAGTCCTAACCCCAGTGTGACCATATGATGACAGGACTTCTAGGGAGGTAATTAAGGTTAAATGAGGTCATCAGGGTAGGCCCGGTGTATTATGAGAAGAGGAAAGGACATAAATGTTTTCTCTCTCTCCCTTTCTGCACACACAGAGGAAAGGCCAGGTGAGGACACACAGCTAGAAGGATGCCATCTGCAAACCAGGAAGAGAGGCCTCGCCAAACACCAACACTGAGGGCTCCTTGATCTTGGACTTGTAGCCTCCAGAAGTGAGAGAAAACAAATTTCTCCTGCTAAAGCCATCCAGTCTGTGGTATTTTGTTATGACAGCTCAGGAAATTAATACGGTGTGTTCCCAAATTGTAAGGTAGGTAAGCCATCCAAGGGAAGTTTGAAAACACTAAGAAACAGGACACAGTTCATCAGCATGAAATGGAAGTTTAATAATTACAGTTACTTAATTATTCTTGATTTCCATGTTTTCTGTGTATTGTGTACAAAATTTTCCAGTGTTCGAGAATAAGTTTTGCATGAAATAACTCTATTTATACAGTTCAGTTTAACCTGTCTTTAGGTGAGAATACAGTCAAATCAGGATTGTCCCCATCCACATTGATTGCTGTTACTTGGTATTGTTTTGGTTTTTCCCAGGTCACTTTTGAATTCCATGGGGTGGCATATATAGCGTAATGGCATTTTATTGAGAGGAAATCAGGTATTTCATCCTGGAGGGCTTATGGTCACTGTTCACTGCTGAAGTGTCCACTGTCTTATCTGATAGTGGCCAACCATCTAAGCTGATTTTACCACAGGTTATCCTTCTTTCAAAACAATGAGATTCCTTTCACTTAGGCCCTTTGGTTTTATTTAGCTAATGTCCACATCTGACCTGTGGGCAGAGAAAAGTCAGGATGCCTCCCCAGGGCGGGTGAGGCTGTGGGAAACCTGCTGGGATTGCTCAGGCACCACTGCAGCTGCCCTGGTGCAGCCCTCTCTTGCCACTGCTCCACGTACCACGGCAGCAAGGCTCACGTCCAACTGCGAAGAACATCATCTCCTGCTGTGCCGCCATTGCTCCATTTGCCCCACCCATAATGGGATAAGCCTTCTTAAAATCTGAGTGCACACACATCACTCAGGGATGTTGATAAAATTCAGATTCTAGTTTAGTACATCTGGTATGGGAATCATTTCAGAGCCAAAAACATTAATCTAGAGTCTACAGAAGAATTTCTTTGAAAACAAGAGCCTTATGTACTATGATCATTAATAAAAGCTCATGTAGCCAAAAAAATAAGGGAGTAAGACTTTGTATCCTTGATTATATAAATTAAGCATCAGTCCTCTGATATCTTTGTTTTAATTTAAAGTATTTCAATTTAAGTGGGGAGCAGATATCACACTATAATTTATAAATAATAGTTTGCTAAGCTAAATATACCCTTACCATAAAATCTAGCAATCGTGCTCCTAGATATTTACCCGGAGGAGCTGCAAACTATGTCCATGCAAAAATCTGCAGACAGATGTTTAGAATAGTCTTATTCCTAATTGCCAAAACTTGAAGCAATCAAGATGTCCTTCAGTAAGTGACTGGGTTATCAAACTGTGGTACCTCTATGTAGAGGAGTATTCTTCAGTGATTAAAATAAATGAGCCATCAAATGCTGAAAAAACGTGGAGCAACCTTAAATGCATATAACTAAGTGGACAAAGGCAATGTGAAAAGGCTATATACTGTATGATTGCAATTAAATGACCTTCTGGAGAAGGCAAAACTACGCAGACAATAAAAAGATCAGTGGTCATCATGGATTAGGGGTGAAGGAGGGGTGAATAGGCAGAGAACAGAGGACTTTTAGGGCCGTGAAAATACTCTGCATGATACAATAGTGAATGATATATGCCATACATTTGTCCAAATGCACAGAATGTACAACACCAAGAGTGAACCTTAATGTAAGCAATGGACTTTGGGTGATTATGATGGGTCAATGTAGGTTCTTCCTTGGTAAAAAAGTCCCATTCTGGTGAGTGACCCCGATAATGGAGGAAGCTATTCATGTGAGAGGGGAAGGGGGTTTATGGGAAATCTCTCTACCTTCCTCTTAATTTTGTTGTAAACCTAAAATTCCTCTAAAAACAATTGTCTTAAAAAATTTGTTTATTTTAGAAAACAATGATAATGTTGGCATGAAGTTTATTCTTGTTCTTTTTTTAATGTCACTACTTTTTCTGATATTTCCTAATCCTTTACAATCCTCTGTGACCTTATAAGTTCATTATCTAGTCCTGGAATCCTGGCAACATAGACAACAGAACATCTGGCATACGTTTTTTCCCTTTTCAACTTAGCCTCAATCTTTTCCCATGAACTTTTAAGTTCATTTGCATACTACAATTGCATTGCTTAAAATAAAATGAATGATCCAGATTACTTCAAGATAAATATATAAATAAAAATATTTTTCCAGAATTAGGACTTAAAACTGAATCTTTTTGAATATTTAAAGCAATACTAAGGATATGAAAACTAAAATGAAAACTAAAGTCTCATGGTGTTTGTCTGTAAAGCAGTGTAAATAACATCATATAAGACCCATTTTTTTGTTATTGATTATTCTTCCTAATAAAACTGGAGGCACAGACATCTTAAGTTGGCCATGTATTAAGAGAGCCATAGAAAAGAACAGAAAAGAGAAATCACTACTTGTTTTAAACATGCACCTGAAGGACAAAAAATATCCAATGATTTCACTTATCAAGAGCAAACCTTTTATAGAGGCCGAGTTATTTCCATGACATTTTTAAAATAGACAAAATACTTTAAAAAGTCAAATTACTATCTTTTTGTTGTTGTTTTGAGCCTTTACAAGCCCTATACCTATAAAGACTCTTCTTAATTAAAAAACATCATATTAAGGGTCATATAAAAGTAGTTTTGAAATGTTTTACTTTATATCTGTATTAACTGAGGAAAAAAAAAGCTTTACAGGAGATTAAGACAAATATGAAGCTTCTGACAAATTAGTATTTTTTTTTTTTTATATAACTTTTATTTTTCTCGGGGAGGGGGGAGATTGGCCCTGAGCTAATATCTGTTGCCAATCTTCTTTTTTCTTTTCTCCCCAAAACCCTAGTACATAGTTGTGTATCCTAGTTGCAAGACATTCTAGTTCTTCTGTGTGGGATGCTGCCTCCACAACATGGCCTGGTGAACAGGGCTAGGTCCAAGCCCAGCATCCGAACTGGTGAACCCAGGCTGCCCAAGTGATACTCACGAACTTAACCACTGGGTCATGGGGCTGGCCCCATGTCAAATTATTAGTATACCATGGGACTCTACATTCTGAGATAATAACTGGTGAAGTTACACGCGGACTCCACATTGCCTCAGTGTTTTTCTCAATATTAAAAGAATGCATCAGGATAGTTCCAGTTCTGCGTATAAGGAGCTTGGAAGTTGCAACTCTGTCCCAACAACAAATAAAAAGCTGAACAAACTGAAATAATCAGCTCCTCTAGGATCTAGAAGAGAGGACAAAACACAGGGAAACCGCTGCCCCCGTGACAGGAAGAGACTGACAGATGAATACCGGGAGTCACAACTTCCCAGCTCGGACTCAGGAGATGAGCCACCTCTGGAACCAGTGCAGGGGGAGGAACCAGAACTGTAACTGACAAATTGCTGGAGGATCAGTGCAGATAATTCTGAGAGCTAAAACTCCAGGGGGACCCAGTCATAGGGAGACCCCTCATGGTATTGGAGGATTTACCTTCAGGAACTCAAGCAGATTTCCACAGCAAATATCAGAGAAAAGTCTCCTCCAGCTTCTGGCAGAGGGAGGGGAAAAGGAACCATTTTGAAATACACTAGAACACTCTGCTCGTATTCAGGCCTGCCCTCAGGAGAAACTAACCAGATCCTAACCTGCTGGGGTATTTAACTAACTAACCCTAGCAAGGGAAATATCCAACTCCAATCCACTTTAGCCATCCTTTCCCACTTAGGGAGGGAGGGAGAAAAAGAAAACTGAGAAAAACTTGAAGTTCACAGACCAGAGGCTTAGGCTTGCTAAAGACTGTGACCTAATCACAGGACCATAGAGCATGCCCCTCACTCCACGTCTCACCACCACACCACCAAAGGCCTATTGACAGCAGTTCCTTTTGCGGCATATGTTATGTCTGGCTATCAAGAAAACTTTGCAAGGCATACCAAAAGGCAGAAAACAAAATTTGAAGAGACAGAGCAAGCTTAAGAATGAGACATGGCAGGAATGTTGGAATTATCAAACCAGGAATTTAAAATAACTATAATTAATGTGTTCTATGATAAAGGGCTCTAATGGATAAAGTAGACAGAATGCAAGAACAGAAGGGCAATATAAGCAGAGACATGAAAATCCTAAGAACCAAAAGAAATGCTAGAAATAAACAACATAACAGCAATGACATATAACTTTGATGGTTTTGATAGTACACTAAACATGGCTGAAGAAAGAATCTCTGAGCTTGAAGATATGTCAACAGAAACCTCCAATACTGAAAAAGAGAACAAAGATTAAAAAAAAAAGAATTTCCAAAGACTATGGGACAAATGGGACAACTATAAAAGCTAAGGCATACACATAATGGGAATACCAGAAGGAGAAGAGAGAAAGAAAAATAAGAAATATTTGAAACAATAGCCACCAAGGAGTTTCCCAAGTTAATGTCAGTCACCAAATCACAGGTCCAGGAAGATCAGAGAAAATTAAGCAGTATAAATGCCAAAAAAATTACATCAAGGCATATCATTTTCTAACTACAAAGAAAAATCACAGATAAAGAAAAACAAATCCTGGAAAAAAGCCAGAGGAAAAAGAACACTTTTTTTCCCTTTACCTATAAAAGAACAAAGATAAGAATTATATCTCATTTCTCTTTGGAACCCATACAAGCAAGAAGAGAGTGGATTGAAATATTTCAAGTGATCAGAGCAAAAGACCTCCAACCTAGAATTCTGTACCCTGTGAATTATCCTTCAAAAGTGAAGGGGAGAATAAAGACTTTCTCAGAGAAACAAAAATTGAGGAAATTTGTTGCTAGTAGATCTGCTATGCAAGAAATGTTAAAATTAGGTCTTTAAAGAGTAGGAAAATAATACAGGTCAGAAACTTAGATCTACATAAAAAAATATGGAGCATTGAAGAAGAAATAAGTGAAGTCTTATTTGTCTTAGTCTTAATTGATCTGGTAGATAACAATTTGTCCAAAACAATAGCAACAATGTATGTGATAAGGTATGCTTACATATATCATATATATGCCTATATATGTTTCTATAAGTTAAATGAATGACAGCCATGATCTAAGGGACAGGAAGGAGGAATTACAATTATTTTGGTATTATAAGGTACCCATGGAGTAGTATCCTGTAATTTGAAGGTGGACTTGGATTCGTTGTAAATGTATATTGCAAATGCCAGGGCAACCACTAAAAAAAAAAAAAAAAGTCTGCCTGAATGCTAAGGAGAGAAAATGGAAACAGAAAATGTTCAATTAAAACTACAAAAGTGAGAAAAAGATTGGAAGACAAAAATAGGAACAAACAACAATGGCAACAAGTGAAACGTAGTGATATATGCTAGATGTTAATCCATTTATGCCAACAATCACTCTGAACACCAGTGGTCTAAATGCACCAACTAATAGACAAAGATTGCCAGCATGGATCAAAAAATACGAGCATACTCTATCTTGCCTAAAGAAACCCACTTTAAATATAAAGACACATAAAGATTAAAAGTAAATGAATGGAGAAAAGATACCATGCTAAACAAAAGAAAGGAGGACTAGCTATATAAATTTCAGACAGAGCAGACTTCAAAACAAGGAAAGTGTTCAGGGATAATGAAGGGTACTACAAAATGACAAAGGGGTCAATTCTCCAAAACGACACAACAATCCTTAACGTGTATGTGCCTAACAACAAAGCATTAAATTACCTGAGGCAAAAACTGATAGATGAGTCCCACTATCATAGTTGGAGACTTGAACACCGCTCTCTCAGAAATAGATCCAGCAGGCAGAAAGTCAGTGTGGGCACAGTTGAACTCAACAAAACCATCAATCCACTGGATATAATTGACATCTCTAGACCACTTCATCCAACAACAGTAGAATATACATTCTTCTCAAGCTCACATGCAACATTCACCAGATAGACCACATTCTGGGCCATAAAACACATAAAATATTAAGAAATTTAGAACAGAAATCATACAACATAAGTTCTCACACCAACATGGAATTAAACTAGAAGTCAATAACAAGGAAAACTGGAATCCCACAATGAAAGGAGAGTAAGCAACACAATTCTAAATAACACGTGAATCAAAGAAGAAATTTCAAGAGAAATTAAATGTTTTGAATGAAATGAAAATGAAAACAAAACTTATCAAAATGTATGGGGATTCAGTAAAATCAGTACTTAGAGAGAAATGTATAGCATTGAATACATATATTAAAAGAAAATTTATAATCAATAATCTAAATTTTCACCTGAGGAAACTAGAAGAGAGAAAATTAAATCCAATATAAGCAGAAGAAAAGAAATAAGAATTAGAAAAGAAATCAATGAAATTGGAAACAAGAAAGCAATAGAGAAATATAAGGCCAAACCCATGTTTTTGAAAAGATCAATAAAATCTGTAAGTCTCTCACCAGGATAACTACAAAAAAAAAAGAGGATCCAAATTACTAATATGAGAAATGAAACAGAGGACATTGCTATAGATCCCACGGGAAATAGAAGAATAAAGGAATGCTATAAACAATCTATGCCTACAAATTTGATAACCTAGATGAAGTGGGCCAATTTCTTTAAAGACATAAGCTTCTAAAACTCACACAGGAAGAAATAGACAATTTGATTATGACTTTATCTATTAAAGAAATAGAATCATTAATTAATAATCTTCCAAAATAGAAAATACTTAGCCCAGTTGAGTTCAACAGGGAATTCTAGCAAACATTCGTTGAAGAAATTTTACAAATTCTGTAGAATCTCTTTCAGAGGATGGAACCAGAGAGAATACTTCCTAACTCATTCTGTAAGGCCAGCATTACTCCAATACCAAAACCAGAAAAAGACAGTACAAGAAAAAGAAACTACAGGCCAATATCCCTCATGAACATAGATGCAAAAGTCCTCAACAAAACACTATCAAGAATCCAGCAATGCACGAAAAGAATTATATGCCATGATCATGTGAGATTTATCCCAGGTATGCCAGGCTGGTTCAACATTTGAAAATTAATGTAATCCATCCCATCAACAGGATGAAAAAGTAAATCAAATGATTATATCAACAGACGCAAAAAAAAAATATGACAAAATCCA
Organism: Equus quagga; assembly: GCF_021613505.1. Lineage (NCBI taxonomy): Eukaryota > Metazoa > Chordata > Mammalia > Perissodactyla > Equidae > Equus > Equus quagga. Next base: position 10,834,576 of record NC_060269.1, read on the forward strand.
ACACCCACACATGACAAAAACTCTCAGTAAACTAGGAATAGAAGAGAATTTCTTCAACTTGATGCAAAATATCTACAAAAAACTTACAGCTAACATCTTACTTGATCATGAGAAACTCAAAGTTTTCCTAGCAAGCTCAAATACAAGGCAAGGATGTCCTCCCTCAATATCCCTTTTCAGTATTGTATTGGAATTACTAGTTAATACAGTAAGATACAAAAATGGGGGGAAGGGCATAGACTGGGAAGGAAGACATCAAACCACCTTTGGTCTTTGTTCAAAGATGGCTTTATTGTCTATGTAGAAAATCTGCATGAATCAACAAATAAACTCCTGAAAGTAACAAGAAATAATAGCAAGGTTTCAGAATACAAGGTTAACTTATAAGAGTCAATCACTTGCCTATACACTAGCAATTAAGAACACAATATCATTTACATTAGCACCCCCCAAAATGAAGTACTTAGGTATAAATATAACAAAATATGTACAAGATCTACAAGGGGAAAATTACAAAATTTAGATGAATGAAATTGAAGAACAAATAAATGGAAAGATATTCCATGTTCATGGATAGGAAGCCTCAATATTGTCAAGAGGTCTGTTCTTCCCAAATTAATCCATAGATTCAATGCAATCTCAAGAAAAATCCCAGCAAGTTATCTTTTGGATATTGCCAAACTGATTCTAAAGTTTATAAGAAGAGGCAAAATACCCAGAATAGCCAAGACAATAACGAAGGAGAAGAGTAAAGTTGGAGGTGACACTATCTGAACTTAAGACTTACTATAAAGCTACAGTAATCAAGACAGTATGGTATTGGTGAAAGAATAGACAAATAGCACGATGGAACATAATAGTAAGCTTAGAAATAGACTCCCCAAAAATATAGTCAACTGATTTTTGATGAAGGAGCAAAGGCAATACAATGGAACAAAAAGAGTCTTTTCAACACATGTAGCTGGAACAACTAGACATCCACGTGCCAAAAAATAAAGCTGGGCACAGACTTCACACTTCTCACAAAAATTAACTCAATATGGATGATAGGCCTAAAAATAAATTGCAAGGCTATAAAACTCCTAGAATAAAACATAGGAGAAAACCCAGGTATGGCAGTGACATTTTAGATACAACATCAAAACCATGATTCATAAAAGAAATAAGCTAGACATCATTAAAATTAAAAACTTCTATGCTATGAAAGCCAATAATAGCAAGAGAATTAGAAGACATGCCATGGGTTAGGATAAAATATTTGCAAAAGACAGCTCTAATAAAGGACTGTTAATCAAAATATACAAAGAAATGTTAGAACTTGATAAGAAAACAACCTAAGTGAAAGACTTTGAGAGACACCTCACCAAAGAGGATATACTGATGGCATACGAAATGATGCTCCACATCCTATGTCATCAGGGAATCAGAAATTAAGACAACAGTGACCTATCACTAACACCTATTAGAATGTCCAAAATCTGGAAAACTGACAACACTAAATGCTGTCGAGGATGTGGAGCAATGGGAAAGTCCATTCATTGTTGGGGGGAAGACAAAATGACGCAGCCACTTTGCAAGACAGTTTGTCAGTTTCTTACAAAACTAAACACACTCTTAACCAAATGATCTAGAAAACATGCTCCTTTGTATTTCTCAAAGGAGTTGAAAACTTATGTCCATACGAAAACCTGCCCAAGGATGTTTATAGCAGTTTTGTTCATAACTGCCAAAAATTGAAAGCAACCAAGAGGTCCTTCAGTAAGTGAGAAGATAAATAAATTGTGGTACATCCAGACCATGGAATATTATTCAGCACTAAAAGGAAATGAGCTATCAAACCCTAAAAAGATATTGGAGGCACCTTAAATGCATACTAGTAAGTGAAAGAAGCCTACATGTCCGAAAGTCCACCATCTGAAAATTTTACGTATCATATGATTCCAACTATTTGACATTTTGGAAAAAGCAAAAGTAGGGAGTAAATAAAAAGATCAGTGATTTCCAGGGTTTGTGAGGATGAATAAGTGGATCACAGAGGATTTTTAAGGCAGTGAAACAATTCTGTATGATACTATAGTGGTGGTCACAGGTCACATTATACATATTTCCAAACACATAGAATATGAAACACCAAGAGTGAAACCCAAGGTAAACTATAGACCTCGGGTGGTTATGATGTGTCAGTGCAGGTTCACTAGTTCTAACAAATGTGCCACTGTGGTGGGGATTGTCAATAACGGGGGAGGCTATGTACGTTTGGGCCAGGGTGCATATGGGAAATCTCTGTATCTTCCCCTCAATTTTGCTATGACCCTAAAACTACTCTCAAAAAACAGTCTTATAAAAATACACTGAATTAGAAAATATTCTTTTTGCTTTCTTTATCCTCTCTCCACAAAAGTATGTATATCACCACCAGATTCTTGACATGGAAAGGAGGGATATCTTCCACCTGTACTGATTTGTTGCTTACATTGGCATTCAGAGGCAAGGCTTTCATGGTCTCATGGTTTTCTGTCCCCAAGAGGATGGCCTGTGCTAATTAAGTAGGTTTAAAATGGAAAAACATGATGCCACTTACCTCTGGCTTCATTCAGCCTCTATGTGTTTATTCTCCGATGCTTGTTACAATTTATTAACCATGAATTATATCTCTGAGTAAATTAAACCTTCTTTCCTCCCTGCCATACCTGCAAGTCACCCAATTTGCCAGGTATAAAAGTTGCATAAATATGCAAATCAGCCAATTGGCTTTCCGAGCACGCAACTAAATTATGGAGCAGTTTGCTGCAGGGCTAAACCCAAGAAGAATTTAACAGCTTCTGGGAATCCAGTGCTGAGGCTCATTTTAAAGCCAGGAGCAAAATATCTAAATCATGCTCAGTACCGTGTACCTGTCTTCTGAATGCTGTTTACAGTTATGTATATTTATTAGTTTTCCTTGATTTAGAACAACATACTTTCTTTTCTCTCCTTCTCTTTGCACATCTCTCTCTCTCTTTTCTTCCTCACACACACAAATTTCTATCACAAAGTCAACATGGTACAGCATCAAAAAGTGCCAATTATGAGAATTATTAATTGTCTAACCTATATCTTTACACCCTTGCTTTAGACAGTACCCTAAACTGGATCTTTTGCTTTGTGACTATTTACAGTTTCCCTGTTGTTATTGAAATTTATTTTCTAAGGAATCTCTAAGAGTTCAATTTTGTTTTCAATACATGTGTTTTTAAAAGGTCAATACATTGGTAGGTACACACAATACCCTAAATTTCCGATTTTTTTTAAAGAATTGAAGACTTAGTTATTTAGAACTTGCAAAATACATTTTCCTTTGTGCCTCCGTTTTCCCATTTGTAAAATATGAGGTTGTGAGCTGACTAAATGAGATAATATATGGGGGACTGCTTAGCACAGAACTGGGCACACAGTAAAGTTTAGACCAAGTCTGACTCAAATCTGACTCCAGATAAAGATAATGGCAATGATGACGATGATAATGATGATGACGGTGATTCAGCAACTCAAAGCTATTATTGTCCAACCATCTCTATATCTTTGGAGACTGACTAAGCACTCAGGATTAAAAAGATCCTTTTTGCTCCACAGCCTCCTTTGCTGAGGGAGATAGTGGTTTTACAATTCAGGTCCAGGTATTTCTTGTACTTGGGAAAAGAACATCAGAGACTTGGCTTGTGTTTGCTGCCAATGATGTCCACTATGGCTGAGGTCTGAGCAAAGCCGCATTCTTTCTGCCAAATGCACAGGCTCCCTAGACACTTTTAATTCCTTCACTGCAGATATGTTTTATAACTTGTGGAAAATTTCAAATCTCTCCCCAAAATATTTATGACTATTTCTTTGAGAAATCCAAGTGTGTTCGGTTCCACATTGTGTGGTGATTTATCAGCAACCATTAAATTACACAAAAACTGCATAATTAAGGTATAAGAAGGCTGAAGCTAAGTCACACACTCAGTTAAATCATGGTGGCTATTTTATTTTAAAATTGGAGATGTGAATTCTTAAAATAGTCCCAGAAGAACTCATCCAAACAAGAAGTTGGAAAAACGTCTCCTCTTACTACACAGGCCCTATGTTACTACACATATTTTTTTTTTTCATTTTTCACCAGTTCTGCATTGAAAATTTGTAACAGCTTCTTCATGTTGACATAAAAATCAGTGGAAAAGACCGATTTTGAAATAAAATATATTTTAGAGTTACAGCTTAATTGTTTTCCTTGAAATTTTCATCGGTGGGAGTGAATTATGGCAGTTTTCTGCCAATAATGGCAGTCTCTGCAAGTCACTGCATCATGGCCCTGAGGTTCTGAACACATCTATGTACGCTCCAGTGGACTTTTTGACTGAGAGCATAGAAGAATTATAAGAACTGCTAACATTATGAAGGATTCTTTCTCCCTTAGGCTTGCAACTAATAGAGACACAAGATTCTCCCCTGTTAAGTTAGTGAGGGCTGTGTCACAAAGGAGGAAAGAGCATTTTTTCATTTTGGTTGTTTGCATGGATCCTAGGATAGAGATTATTGTCTAAGACGTGGAGCATTTTTGACAGCTATGGAGATAGTGACTATCTATATAGTTTATTCATGAAAGTAAAAGGCTGTAGGATGATGGCAGAATTTATGGTTGATACATTTTTACTAAAAAATTCATTTTTTTACACTATTTATAAAAAGTTCTCTTTGTGAATATAATATAAAATGAGAAATTTGGTCCTCATTCCCCAGAGCACTTTCTTTGAACACATATTTTATTATTTTCTCTTCAGTTTCATAGCTAGCACATCACAATAGTTTCGTTAGTATCCTTTCTGCTTAAAGGATCTACAAATGACTTTACCAGGTGTCTCCTGACTAAGGTCTTAAACTGTGAGACCATCAGTTACTCTGGGTCTTATTAGTTTTTCCCAAGATATTTTCCAACTGTACACTAAATGAGTTGGAGATCTGACAATGGGGCTACTTTCCATTCTATTTCTTGCTTTCATATTGAAGCTCCTATTTATAGCTAAGAACATTCAAAAAAGTGAGGGAACATTGAAGTCACACTTCCTCTAGGATTTATTGCTATGTACTGTATAAAGTGTTAACCTGTTCCTGAAAACTCCAATGGATTCACCCTCTTTTTTTTCTCCTTTCAGGACTGGAAAAATCTATTTTTGCAGGAAAGGCTTTGGAAATAGTCTCCAAAAACTCTTGTCAACCATTTACAGCTTTTCTAATCCTCTGGTTTCTTATGAAATTTGATCTTAGGCCACCCTCGGGGTCTTCCTGCATTGATTTATCCTGCCGTAATTTGTCTCTGAGTTTCCTATTAACATAGGAAACAATTGATGTAGACCTGGAAGCTCTAGATTGTCTATTTTTGTAAGAATTAGTCTAAATTCCTCTGAAATTTTTTGTCTTATCTTGCCTAGGCTTTAGAAATTCTTAGACAATGGCTTTTAGCTCATAACATGAGCTAAAATTAGAGTTAAAATTAACTGTAAAAAAACGTGCCCTTTCCTAAAAAGGTCTAACAAAAAGAAGCAATTGAACTTTGGGCTTTCTGGCTGACAAGGAGGGAAATGAGGCTGATCAGAAAGAGGGCGGAGGGTAACGGAGGAGCAGAGGGTAGGGAAATAGTAGGATAACAGCTATTAGGCTCAAGATGTGACTTGGAGGAATCTAAAATAGTACACTTTGAGATGTTCAACATCTTCATGGGACTTGGCAAGCAATCTTTTAAGGAAGCAACTTTGGAATCGAAATCTTTTAAGCGCCTAACAAAATATATGGTTTTTTTTATATTGCTCCTTTTTAGTTCTGAGTTGTTTTCCAAATGAACATTTTTCACATCAAAATTTCCCCCAAAATAGTCACAGTAATTCCAAAGTTTTCTTGTTGAGATTTTGCCATGTTGAGTAACATATAAAATAAAGTTATACTGAGAATATATGTAAGAGTTAGGGGTCTGGCCAAAGAAGGCAAAGGTAAGTTTTGACTGAGATCAAACCATAAGTCCGGATAAAGTTGTTTAAAAGCATTGCATGTGTACCTCATATCTCGGCCCCCTACCTAATGCCCAGCCATATCTGATTGCATATGTTAAAAATGCGCAATTCCTGGTTCACAGGAGTTTTGTAGAGGAGATCCGACTCTCATGCGCAAAACAAGAACAGGGGAAGTTCTCATTGGGTTTTGAAAAATGTCGCAGGGTAAAATCAGTCCTACAAGTTGCCAGTGTCATGGGAAGTTCAGAATTCACCAGCTCTCAGGCTGGCAGAAGAGATGAATTCATAAGATCTATTCTCATCATCTTTATGAATTTTGTTAAGAACTCACAACAAAATGTGATGAGGACAGACAGCATGGTAAACAACTTTACTTCAATGTCATAGTTGGACAGTGAGACAGGACTAAAGCAGCACCAGAGAAATTGCCCGGTTCCCTGGTCCAGAGGCACAGGCTCCACGAAAGACTGAGACTTACTCACAGGAACAGAGAATGTTCCCCCTGCCCCACACCAAGCCAGCAGATTACTGAAGGCCTTTTTACAGAAGTTCCTTTTCCCTGGTTCATCATGTCTGGCTATCAAAAAAACATTGCAAGGTATTTCAAAAGACGACACTGAACACTCAGAGCAAGTATCATGGCAGGGATGTTGGAATTACCACACCAGGAATTTAAAACAATGATGATTAATATGCTTTATGATGAAAGAGCTCTAATGGATAAAGTAGACAGCATGGAAGAACAGAAGGCAATGTAAGCAAGAGACGGAAATCCTAAGAAAGAACCAAAAAAAAAAAATATATATATATATATATATTAGAGACTTCTCTCATAAGCCAGCATGAGTAATGGCTTAGATATAGATGGTTTTAGTATCTCAGAGATTATGCAACTCCAGGTGAAAAATAGTGAAGGATTGTCTTTGATTAGATCAAATTTCAATGTTCCAGTCAACTGGCGTAATTTCTATGCACAACTTTATCTGTGAAAAGCTGATTCTAATACTTCAGATTAAAAAAGTAGAGGCAATGGGTTTATAAAAATTAAAAGGTGAGTTTAAGGAAGAAGAAAGAATAGGGAGTCTAATTCTCTCACCTTCAACACAATTTCATGTAAGTAAAAAGTAGAGAAATATGAGTGTTATTTAAAAAAATTTTGTCATTTAATTACAAGATTAAGAATTATAATATATATCTAAATAATTTTTTATAATTTACAGGAACCAGATTTTAAAATAAAGTTTTATTTTCCCACCAGACTAAACAAATTTTACATTTTTCTGTTTTTTAGAAGTGTTTATCATAAGCAAAAAATTTAAAAAGATATGTTAATTTTTCTGTTTTCGCCACCGTGGGAGACTGAAATGACCTTACTGGCCAAAGAAATTTAATTATTTATCCATCTGAATAAGTTAATCAGAGCACAGAACTTTGAGTTACATTTAGTAATGTCCAAAGATGCTCAGATATAGAAATGCTGAAATAATGGTAATTGAAACCAAACACGTATAAGTGACCAAAAGAAATAGAGGAGAACCAAATCAGCTGAGCAGAGGTCCACTCAATACCGAGAAGGCCTCGATAGTCCAGATGGATTTAGTCTTACTCAGCAATGCAACGTCAGGAAAGAATGTTTTACCCTCATTTTTATCTTGGTTTTTTCCACCTTGTAAAATGGTGTGATGAAATGAGGGCCCAGTATGGCAGCAACCAGGAGACAGGCCTCGGTGATTTTATCTTTTCTAATTGTATGGTCAACAATGTATGCATCTTTACATGAATTTGGGAGGAAACCAATGTCTGGTTCTGCATGATTCCATGCTATCAAAGCATTTTAAATGCATAAATAATATTTATAATTAGCATATAGGCTGTAGAAGTCAGCTGTTGAAACTAATAGAAGCTGCTGGTTTAATTCTGAAGTTACCTTAAAAAATGTAAAACTTGAACAAGACGTAAGAAGTGCGATATATATAATGAGAAATTATTCTTCTGTTGCTAGGATTATTTTTTTCTTTTAATTTGACACAATGGCATTTTCATTTAAACTTAATATGTAAAAATGATGCTTTTGTTATTATTTCCATAAAGAACAATTCATTAACAGAAGAAGCTGTTACATGAATTATGGATAATTATTGTTCTTTTATTCCATAAACATTTCCTGGCTGACCTTGAGTTCTCTCATGCTTTCAACTATGCCTTTTATTAAAATAACCAAACAACCTTGACTTTTATATTCCCTCTTTGTAGCTCATAAGCCAAAATGGACTAACCAACTAAACACCTAAACAGGCAACTTAAATTCAGGAGGTATAAAAGTGAAAAACTTTTAACCTCTAATGAACTTGAACTTCCTCATTATGGTCCAGCCACTTCCGCTGTTCTTTCTTTCTTTGGAGAATCAAAAAACATCATCAAGGGGATGGCACTGCAGCTGCTGAATAAAGTTCCGTGCACTCTGCTTCAGCAGCTGGGGTTTGCAGGTTCAGATCCCCAGTGTGGAATTACTCCACTCATCAGCCATGCTGTGGAGGCATCCCATGGACAAAGTAGGGGAAGATTGGCACAGATATTAGCTCAAGGCTAATCTTCCTCAAGCAGAAAAAAAGAAAAAAGAGGAGGATTGGCAGCAGAAGTTAGCTCAGGGTGAATCTCCCTCGCATACACACAAAAATACACAAAACCCCATCAACGCCTTATAACCTACACCAGAAATCTAGAAGTCATGCTGGATTCAACTCTCCTCAACATTGTTGCGGCCAGCCAGAACTCTTCATAAAAACAGGAGGAAACTCCACCCAAAAGTTGGTTAGAATGTGGAGACAGATGATGCCACACACACACCAAGAAGGTAGAAAAGGTTTATCACTTACATAACTGAGGCCTCTGGGACGAGCAGAGCAGTTTCCACCTAACTGAAAACGGCTTGAGGGAGCAAGGAAAGCAGGCTGGCTCAGGGCTTTTATTGAGTTAGGGGGCAGGCCTGGGGGAGGGTTGCCACGGGAAGGAGGAGATTGGGTGGATTGAATCTCCTACAGGTGCTAGAGGGGGCACTTGCTTCCTCCTCAGCTTGCCCAGGTGTGGGGCACCAGAAGAGGCAGGCGAGAGGCCTGGAAGCTGTTGGCAGGCAAACACCAAAATTGAGTTTAACTCTTTATTACAAATGCCGTCCACACAATCCACCAACACGTTCTTCCAATGTTACCAGACCAATTTTGCTTAAAGTTTTTCTTCCCTCCCCACTCTTACTACCCCGATTTTAGTTTCAGAAGTGTCATCATTGTCTGGATCTCTGTGATAGATTTCTGACTCATCCTGTTACTGTAGTCTCGAATTCACATTCTATCACATTCTATCGTTCACACATACAGTTTCCAGAACACAGCACGAGTTACACTTTTCTCCCATAGCATTACCTCCTCCAAAAGCCTTTTGTGCTTAAATAAAACTGAAGGATATCTTTACTATTACACGTGCAATTTATCAATCTATCTATTTTCCATCTATCTATCCATCAATCCATCTCCCTCAATAAGCACTTGAAATGGGAGCCACGCCTTACTAATTATACCATGTTAATTGCCTCTGTGCCAGGCACGTGGAATGGCAATCACAACTGCGGAAAACTTGAACATGTGGGGCTCAAGACTATGAAGGAGGACCCCAGCCATCACTGGAGGCTCCCTGTCCACGGAATTAGTTTTCTGAGATGCAATCAACTTGTGACATAGAATCAGATAAATAAATAGAATTTTTTCAATTAATACAATTAAGAACTAGATCAAATCTCAAACAATTCAAAACATCTTTTCGGCCTTTATGTAATTTACAAACAGATTTCTACTTAACGAGGAGCAGGTGACACAGCAGGTTACACTTGTTCAGTTCCCCCGGACGTGTTTGGTCGGCTTCTTACATCGCATACTCTCAGGAAATGGCCTCACCTCAAGAACACAAAGGCGCTGTCTGCTTTGAATAAAATTGTATTTGCATAAAAACTCATTAATGGCCAAACTACCATATTCTAAAATTGCAGTAAATATTAGCATATGAAAAAAAATTTGAAAAGTTTTCAACCTAATATTTTGAAATGGAAATATGAGACAAAAATTACGTATATCCTATTTTTTCCAGCATGCAGTGCATTCAAACCTTTAATTTGGCTGCATATAAAACACTGGCTTTCAAAAATAACTAAATGAAAACTTAAATAAAAGTTTGTTATTAATTATTTTCTATTATGTTAAAGAGGAGAGACTAAAATATCATCCAGAATATGGAGTGGGTTTTTTCTAGTCTTCGCACACTCACCTGGTAACATGTAGTGTATTCTTAGCTTATTTAACAATAGATTTAATACCGCTAATGTCTGGGAGATATTTAACATCTAGAGAAAAACTGCATCTTTAGGAAGATGTAATTTTACTCTGTGATTTGATCCTAGATATTCTTCCAAACTGACAAAGCTGTACAGAATAAAGATTAGGAATCAACCATCTCTGCTTTCCTTTGCAAGTAATCAGTGTGGAATGTAAAAGAGATAAGATCATTCAGTGATTTGATTGAAAATTAAAATAATTGTGGATTACTTTTATTTATACTTTATTAATAAATAAACCACGTTGTTATGCAACACAATGCATTCTAAAAGTTAAACATTTTCAAATAATTGTTTTTTTATTTACATGCAGCAGTTTTACACAATGAGAAATATAATGTAATTTAAACACAGCACAATGGTCTTCATATGTGTACACGTAGAGTGTTTCATAAATTTGGAAAGTCAGTTTAAATCTTCGTGTTTATACCTACAAATACAAATGTGTTTTGTGTGCATATCTCTCCCTACTTAAGCTAATTTTCAGAGTTCTAAAATAATATAACAGAAAATAGGCTACTTGGTTTCCAAAAACTCTGAATTTTCCATATGTATAAATTTTAATTCATAAAACACTCTTTAAGTAATCATTACTAAGATATGTTCATCTTGATGTCATGTTTAAGCTGACTAGACTAGTAACATGTTTGAACTGTAGATAGTTCTTCAAAGGCAGTTTTTTCTAAATGGTGTCCACTTTGTAGTTGCAGATCCACAGAGAGAATAATTTTAAGATCATGACACACTGCATGCTTTGACACTGCCTTCATTTTTCATAATTCAGAGAGAAGTATGTGATATACTTGTTTGATCTGAGGTAGAGAAATTAAAGAAGATTTGAAACTTTAAGGTAACAGACACCTACTTGAACATCACTGGTGATCATCATTGCTTCCTCCTTCCCTTCAAAGATCATCAATACCCACAACAATGGACAATCCAAAGACAGTGCCAGTCTCTTCCCCAAGCGAGAGAAGATGACATTGATGAAGATGCTCTTCTCCAACCAAAAATCAAGTGGCTGACAAAAAAGCACTCACTGGGGCCCGGCCCCGTGGCCGAGTGGTTAAGTTCGCAGGCTCTGCTGCAGTGGCCCAGGGTTTCTCTGGTTCTGACTCTGGGCACAGACATGGCACTGCTCATCAGGCCATGCTGAGGCGGCATCCCACATGCCAAAACCAGAAGGACCCACAACTAAATTATACAACTATGTACTGGGGGGATTTGGTGAGAAAAAGCAGAAAGAAAAAAAAAAGCTCTCACTGAATTCCATCATAAAGCCCCAAGTGTGTGATGGCAGCAAATGAAATGCCTTTGCAGAAGGGAGAAACGGTGTTTATGGGGTCTTTACTCAGGGAAATACTATTTGCTGATTAGTTGATGATTGGAAAAAAACTCATCTAAGAAAAGCTTTCTAGTCAGTTTCAAGTAAGGGACTATCATCAAGCAAAGAAGATTTGGTCACAAGGAGCAATGGAGGATGAGAGCAAACAACCGTCTGCTGTAACAAGGTGTCTGGATGTGGGAGAGGGAAAGCTCCCCACCGACAGCTCTGTGGGTTCTCGTCATTGGTTCTGTGGAATCCAATCATGCCCACAATGTATTCCGCTTATGTTTATTTACAAGATCTTGGTCCCAAGGATACAAATTTACATGTATTAAGATCATCTCATACATACTGAAAATATGTTCATGTAAATTTGCCTTTAATTGTTGGGAAATCCTCCTTTCCCGGGGCAATTTTACTCGATACTGGAATCTAACTGATTTCAAACCCAAAGTTTTGACTTGCAAAAAGGATGAGTTCTGTCTGTCCATAAATACCCAAAGAATGGGGTCTATGCTTAAGGAACCAAAGGTGTCATTGCCACTAGCCTCTATCGGGTGCCAGTAATCACCACAGCCCACTTCTGAAGCCATTCCAGACAGTTAATTTTCCTATGTTAGTCACTGTACATGTATAAGGCCAAAAGAGTAAATAAGAGAGTAATGTTCAGCATACCAAAAGAGGCAAGGACTCAAGCAAAGTATATTCTGAACAGTAGCGTACAGAGTACTAAGTCCTGATAACTTGCAGAAGTGGCAGACAATCAGAAGGATGAACTGCTTTTGGTGAGTAGGAAAACCCATTCCTTCTCCCATTTCTGGATGCCAACACGGAAGGGGCACAAGGAGAAAAAGTCTCTGGTGGGAAGGTGGGCTGAGAAGCTCCATTGAAAGTCGTGGAGACTGACTCCTTGTGGAGGGTCTCAACCCCCACTATAGAAAAGACTTTGGACTGACCTACATGAAATTTCCTTCATCTCACTAAGCTGAGCACCAAATTCTATAACTAATACAGATTTAAGACCCCAAAGATGACACCTGCAAAATACACCACCACTTCATCATGCAGGTAGGCGTCATGTGAAGCTTAGCCAAGCTATTTATATTTGATTACCTATACTGAACAGTCAGAAAAGTTTAGAAATATTTCATTGTCTCACTTAAAACAATAGTTATTTTTCTGAAAACTTTTATGTACAATGTCTTTTGTCAGCACGTTTACCTTTTTCTTTTTCTTTTTTTTTGTGAGGAAGATTGGCCCTAAGCTAACATCTGTTGCTAATCTTCCTCTGTGATTTTTCACCTATAGGATTATTAGTAAAGAATATTGTGGTGGATTAAAGATGGCCACAAATTCTTTGTCATTTGCCCAATCCAGGAGTAGTGTTTATTTCTCCTCTCCTGGAATCAGAGCTGGCCCTATAACTGCTTAACCATAGGAGGTGGAGGAAGTGACACTGGCAGCTCCAGGCTAAACCTCAAGAAGGGTGGGCAGCTTCCATGTTCCACAGAAGCTGTTCAGCTGTGCCTCTGGAGAGAACACTCAGAGCTCTCCTGTGGGGCGGAGAGGCCCAGAAGACTGCATGAGGAGGGAGAGCAGCCCAGCAGTGCCACCGACCCAGCCCCTGGGCCATCCGACCGCCACTACATGAGACCCAAGTGACCAGGAAGAGAACTGCCCAGGTGCTCTCAGTGAATCAACAGACCCATGAGAGAGATTAAGACAGTGTTGGCCAAGCCACTAAGTTTTAGACTAGTTTGTTACGGAGCAATAGATAATGAAGACAAATATTATGTCTCAATATCAAAATGAATATAATTATATTATTTATCTTATAAATTATATAGTTCAGTTCACTTGTTGAACAAACATTTAATGTATATTATATTTAATACACACATTTCCATTGATAAACACATATATGTGTGTATATGTAGGTGTCCATGTGCACACAATGCATGTATAGGTGTATGTTTATGAATATGCATACATCTACATTTGTGTATGTGTGTGTGTATACCTCCACATAAATACTATAAAGAGTTTTCAGTTACAAAGCAAAGATAGTGACCAAGATGTAGAGATAAATAACTGTCGAGGAGGGATGATTTGAGCGGCTCCTTGCAGGAGGCGCAGGACGTACATACGGAAAGGGACGGTGCGCAGAATGGATGGATGTGAGGGACACATCTATGTCAGAGCTCTGCATCTACCCAGCTATGTGTAACTTCAGCAAATATGAATAGCCTGAGCTCAGTGAACATCTAATTGAAACTGAAGTCCCTTCCTATGGATGATAGTTAACCATATTGTACTTTTAATATTATATAACTTAGAATAATATCATGGGTTCTAAGCGCAGGGTGCAATATCACATTTTTCTATGCCTGTATTACAACTTTAGCTTTTTAATGTCTTTGTGAAGCATTTTTGACTGGATATAAAACATACTGCAACACTTTACATGTCAGGTACCAGTATTTCATAGTTTGCTTCATTTTTTTTTTTTAGAATATTTAATGATATGAAGTTTATTATAAATTAAGTATAAAAGCAGATTATAGTGTAACTTGATTTGTAAATTATATGTGTTTTTATTCTTTGTTATATTTTGTAAATTAGATGTTTTTTTAATTGAGTTAACGATAGGTTACAATCTTGTGAAATTTCAGTTGTACATTAATGTTTGTCAGTCATGTGGTAGGTGCACCTCTTCACCCTTTGTGCCCACCCCCCACCCCACCTTTCCCCTGGTATCCACTAAACTGTTCTTAGTCCATAATTTTAAATTCCTCATATGAGTGCAGTCATACACAGATTATCCTTCTCTCGCGGGCTTATTTCACTTAACATAATTCCCTCAAGGTCCATCCATGTTATTGCAAATGGAATGATTTTGTTCTGTTTTGCAGCTGAGTAGTATTCCATTGTATATATGTACCACATCTTCTTTATCCATTCGTCTGTTGCTGGACACTTAGGTTGCTTCCATGTCTTGGCTATTGTAAATAATGCTGTAATAAACATTGGGGTGCATAGGACTTTTGGGCTTGCTGACTTCAAGCTCTTTGGATAAATACCCAGTAGTGGGATGGCTGGATCATATGGTAGTTCTATTTTTAATTTTTTGAGGAATCTCCATACTGTTTTCCATAGTGGCTGCACCAGTTTGCATTCCCACCAGCAGTGTATGAGGGTTCCTTTTTCTCCGCAACCTCTCCAACATTTGTTGCTATTAGTTTTAGATATTTTTGTCATTCTAACGGGTGTAAGGTGATATCTTAGTGTAGTTTTGATTTGCATTTCCCTGATGATCAGCGATGATGAGCATCTTTTCATGTGCCTATTGGCCATCAGTATATCTTCTTTGGAGAAATGTCTGTTCATGTCTCCAGCCCATTTTTTGATTGGGTTGTTTGATGTTTTGTTGTTGGGTTGCGAGAGTTCTTTATATATTATGGATATTAAGCCTTTGTCCGATATATGACTTGCAAATATTTTTTCCCAGTTAGTGGGTTGTTTTTTTGTTTCAATCCTGTCTTCCTTTGCCTTGAAGAAGCTCTTTAGTCTGATGAAGTCCCATTTGTTTATTCTTTCTATTGTTTCCCTTCTCTGAGAAGGCATGGTGTCCGAAAAGATCCTTTTAATACTGATGTCAAAGAGTGTACTGCCTACGTTTTCTTCCAGAAGGCTTATGGTTTCAGGTCTCACCTTTAGGTCTTTGATCCATTTTGAGTTTATTTTGGTGAATGGTGAAAAAGAATGGTCAATTTTCATTCTTTTACATGTGGCTTTCCAGTTTTCCCAGCACCATTTGTTGAAAAGACTTTCTTTTCTCCATTGGATGCCCTCAGCTCCTTTGTCAAAGATTAGCTATCCATAGATGTGTGGTTTTATTTCTGGGCTTTCAATTCTGTTCCATTGATCTGTGCACCTGTTTTTGTACCAGTACCATGCTGTTTTGATTACTGTAGCTTTGTAGTATGTTTTGAAGTCAGGGACTGTGATGCCTCCCGTTTTGTTCTTTTTTCTCAGGATTGCTTTAGCAATTCGGGGTCTTTTGTTGCCCCATATGAATTTTAGGATTCTTTGTTCTATTTCTGTAAAGAATGTCATTGGGATTCTGATTGGGATGGCATTGAATCTGTAGATTGCTTTAGGTAGAATGGACATTTTAACTATGTTTATTCTTCCAATCCATGTACATGGAACGTCTTTCCATCTCCTTATGTCATAATCCAATTCTCTCAGAAAGGCCTTGTAATTTTCATTATATAGGTCCTTCACTTCCTTAGTTAAATTTACCCCAAGGTATTTTATTCTTCTTGTTGCGATTGTGAATGGTATTGTTTTCTTGAGTTCTTTTTCTGTTGGTTCATTACTGGAGTATAGAAATGCTACTGATTTATGCAAATTGATTTTATACCCTGCAACTTTGCTGTAGTTGTTGATTGCTTCTAACAGTTTTCCAATGGATTCTTTGGGGTTTTCTATATATAAGATCATGTCGTCTGCAAACAGCGAGAGTTTCACTTCTTCCCTCCCTATTTGGATTCCTTTTATTCCTTTTTCTTGCCTGATTGCTCTGGCCAGGACCTCCAGTACTATGTTAAATAAGAGTGGTGATAGAGGGCATCCTTGTCTCATTCCTGTTTTCAGGGGGATGGCGTTCAGTTTTTGCCCATTGAGTATGATGTTGGCTATGGGTTTGTCATATATGGCCT
The DNA here is from genome assembly GCF_021613505.1 of Equus quagga. Lineage (NCBI taxonomy): Eukaryota > Metazoa > Chordata > Mammalia > Perissodactyla > Equidae > Equus > Equus quagga. The sequence continues at coordinate 10,851,028 of NC_060269.1, forward strand.
TTATTATGTTGAGGTAGTTTCCTTCTATGCCCATTTTGTTCAGAGTTTTTATCATAAATGGCTGTTGGATCTTATCAAATGCCTTCTCTGCATCTTTTGAGATGATCATGTAGTTTTTATTCCTTAGTTTGTTGATATGGTGTATGACGTTGATTGATTTGCGGATGTTGAACCATCCCTGTGTCCCTGGTATGAATCCCACCTGATCATGATGTACGATCCTTTTGATGAATTGCTGAATTCTGGTTGCGAAAATTTTGTTTAGAATTTTTGCATCTATATTCATCAGTGATATTGGCCTGTAGTTCTCTTTTTTCGTGGTGTCCTTGTCAGGTTTTGGTATCAGCGTGATGTTGGCCTCATAGAATGTGTTAGGAAGTGTTCCATCTTCCCTAATTTTTTGGAATAGCTTGAAAAGGATAGGTATTAAATCCTCTCTGAAAGTTTGGTAGAATTCCCCAGGAAAGCCATCTGGTCCTGGGGTTTTATTCTTTGGGATGTTTTTGATTGCTGTTTCAATCTCTTTCCTTGTGATTGGTCTGTTCAAATTGTCTGCCTCTTCTTGAGTGAGCTTTGGGAGATTGTAGGAGTCCAAGAATTTATCCATTTCCTCTAGGTTATCCATTCTGTTGGCATATAGTTTTTCGTAGTATTCTCTTATAATCTGTTGCATTTCTGCAGAGTCTGTTGTTATTTCTCCTAGCTCATTTCTGATTTTGTTTATTTGAGCTTTCTCCCTTTTTTCTTTGTAAGTCTGCCTAGTGGTTTGTCAATTTTATTTATCTTCTCAAAGAACCAGCTCTTTGTCTCATTGATCCTTTCTACTGCCTTTTTCGTTTCAATAGTATTTATTTCTGCTCTGATTTTTATTATTTCTCTCCTTCTTCTGACTTTGGGCTTCATTTGTTCTTTTTTCTCTAGTTCAGTTAGGTGTGCTTTAAGGTTGCTTATTTGGGATTTTTCTTGTTTGTTAAGATATACCTGTATTGCAATGAATTTTCCTCTTAATATAGCTTTTGCTGTATCCCATATGAGTTGGTATGGCATACTATCATTTTCATTTGTTTCCAGGTATTTTTTTACTTCTTCTTTAATTTATTCAATGATCCATTGCTTGTTCAGTAGTGTGTTGTTTAGTCTCCACATCTTTGTGCCCTTCTCAGCTTTTTTCTTGTAATTAATTTCTAGCCTTATAGCACTATGATCGGAGAAGATGCTTGTTATTATTTCAAATTTTTTACATTTGTAGAGGCTTGCCTTGTTTCCCAACATATGGTCTATCCTTGAGAATGTTCCATGTGCACTTGAGAAGAATGTGTATTCAGCTCTTTCAGGGTGAAGTGATCTATATATGTCTATTAAGTCCAATTGTTTTAGTTTTTCATTTAGCTCCACTATTTCCTTGTTGATTTTCTGTCTGGATGATCTATCAATTGATGTGAGTGGGGTGTTGAGGTCCCCTACTACTATTGTGTTGTTTTTAACATCTTCTTTACCTCTGTTAATAGTTGCTTTATGAATCTTGGTGCTCCTGTGTTGGGTGCATAGATATTTATAAGTGTTATTTCTTCTTGATGAAGTGTCCCTTTGATCATTATATATTGTCCCTCTGTGTCTCTCTTTACTTGTCTTATTTTGAAATCCACTTGGTCTGATATAAGAATTGCAACACCTGCCTTTTTTTCCTTGCTATTTGCTTGAAGTATTGTCCTCCACCCCTTCACCCTGAGTCTGTGTTTGTCCTTGGGGCTGAGCTGTGTTTCCTGGAGGCAACAAATTGTTGGATCGTGTTCTTTAACCCATTTTGCCACTCTGTGTCTTTTTATTGGAGAGTTCAATCCGTTCACATTGAGAGTGATTATTGATGCATGTGGACTTAATGCTGTTAATCTGTCACTCATTATCTTGTTTTCCTGCGTTTCTTTTCCTGTTTGCTTTAAACTACCCATTTAATACTGCAATTTCTTATGCTGGGTTTCTTAGATTTTTTCTTAGTTATGATTTGTGACTCTGTTCTGTACTTTATTTTAGTGTCTACCTTGAAGTTTGTATTTAGAATCTCGTGTATAATATAGTCTATTCTCTGGTGGTCTCTTACTTACTTGATCAATACTGATTTAGACCCTTTGCTCTTCCCCTCCTAAATAATTATTTTCATTTTTTATTCCAACTCGTCTTAGTAATTTGCAGTTAGAGTGCTAAGATCGTCCTTGCTTTGGTAGTTTCCTTACCTTTACCCTAATGCTATAATTGAATATTTGCTATCCTGTTCTGGTTCTATCCATCGGTCTCCCTAGTCTGTGGATTGTGTCCCCTTTCTCCCTTTTTTCTTTTTTCAGGTATGAGAGCCTTCTTGAGGATTTCTTGTAATGGAGGGCTTTTGGTTACAAATTCCCTTAACTTTTGTTTGTCTGGAAAAGATTTAATTTCTCCCTCATAACTGAAGGAAATTCTTGCTGGATAGAGTATTCTTGGCTGAAGACTTTTATCCTTTAAAGCTTTGAATATGTCACTCCATTCTCTCCTAGCTTGTAGGGTTTCTGTAGAGAAATCCGCTGACAGTCTGATAGGGGGTCCTTTATAGGTTATTCTCTTTTTTTTCTTACTTCCCTGAGTATTTTTTCCTTATCTTTCCTTTTTGCCAATTTTACTACTATGTGCCTTGGGGTAGCTCTTTTTACATTGACAAATCTAGGAGATCTAAAACCCTCCTCTACACACATTTCTCCGTCGATCCCTAGATTTGGGAAGTTCTCTTCAATAATTTCATTAAGCACACTTTCTGCTCCATTTTCCTTTTCCATATTCTGGGGAATTCCTATGATCCTTATGTTCTTACTCCTCATTGAATCCATTATCTCTTGGAGATTTTCCTCATTTTTTTTAATTCTTAGTTCTCTTTCTTCCTCTGTCTGGAGCCATTCAGCCTGTCTATCTTCAATTACGTTAATTTGCTCTTCTGTGTTGTCTACACGGGCATTCAGGGAATCCGTATTCTGTTTTATCTGGTCCATTGTGTTTTTCATCTCAAGTAATTCTGTTTGATTCTTCTTTATGATTTCAAACTCTTTTGTGAAGTAACTCCAGAACTCGGCTTGTTTCTCTTTCTCTCTACCTCATTGAGTTTTTTGATTATAGCTGCTCTGAACTCATTATCACTTAGTTTACCTAATTCCAAGTCCTCAGGACTTAATTCTGTGTTTTTATTGTTTTCCTTCTGGTCTGGGGCTTTTATAAATTGCTGGATGGTAGAGGAGTGGTTTTTTCGCATGGTGGTAGAATTCGGTTGCAGTTACAGCCTGTCGCCACTAGATGGGGGTCAAGAGCCGCGTGTTATGAGCTCTCCACCTTGGGGCAAGACGGCTGCGCCCACTGGCTTTGTGGGGGGGGGGGGGGGGGGGGG
>NC_060269.1:10854530-10860475 GCF_021613505.1 Equus quagga
GGGGGGGGGGGGGGGGGGGGGGGGGGGCTGTAACACACACCGTTGGTCTGGGTTCAAATCAGTTCTGTTCTCTGATCTCCCAAGGCTCTTGATTTATGGGGTCCCCGCAGACAGAAGCTTTCCCCCCATCAGCGGGTTTCCACTGAACCAGGGCAGGAGTCCTGGATGATCCCCTGGTCGCGCGACCCCTCCCCCGCTCCTTCCCGACCTGTGCTGCAGGGATTGCAGACTCTAGGGGAGGGAGCGATGTTCTCTCCTACCGTTCCGGCGCCTCCGAAGGTGTAAAGGTAGGTTTATGATCTCCGCCTTCTTGGTATTGTAGGTCTCTAATGAGCTGGCATTATGTTTATTCTCTGAAATTCAGTTCTTCCAATCTTTTGTTGTATTTTGGAGGGGAGAGAATACCGGGTCAGCTCACCCCGCCATTTTGCTCCCCATAGTTTGTTTCTTAATGTCAGAGGTGAAAGGCATGTCACAGGTACAATTGTTATCTGTGATTATGAAGAAATATATTTGCTCTCAACATTTATGAATTGACATTAATAACCATTGAAGACTTTTTTCCTTATAAAAGATTTAAAGTATCTAATCACATACTCCTTTTAAATAAACACTCCATGCCTACTTTTGAAGCCAAAGGTGCAGTAGTGCACTGAAGCTCCAGAGAAACGACTGTCCCTTCACTTCCCAAACCCACATTCAGTGCCTTTATGTTGGCAGCTTGGAATGCCAAGGAGGGAGTATTCACACCACACAAATTGGTGAATGTTACAAATTGGGTTTGTAATTTGGTTGGTTGGTTTGTTTTCTGGAGAGCAGGTGGTTAAATATTTACTCGTAAACCTGAAGGTGAGATTTGATCCGATGTATTTAAATAGATGCATTAAGATTCACCTAAAATCAAGCGTTTCTACAATTATCTATTCAACTGTACTTTGCTGTGGCCTAATTTAGTCTTTGATGTGGACTCTCAAAAATACTGTCTCTCCTGAGACCTGGTCGTGCAACAGCTGCTTCTCACCTCTGCCTTGCCTCTGTCAGCTCTGCAAACTTCCAGACAGACTGAGCTGCTGCTGTCACTTCTTCTGCAGGGAACAGTGCTGCTGCAGCAGGTAGAGGCAAAGGTCCCGCCTCCTCCTGAGCCCTCACTGGTGGGGCATCACTAGGAGGGCAGGTCCATGTGGAACCTTTAGCTCCTCCACACAGTACCCCTGTGAAGCCTTCTCTGACCTTCCAAACTTGGTAAGACAGTGCCATAACGGATGGTCATTTCCTATTTCCTTCGTAGCTTTTCCCACAATTATCACATTGTGCTTGCCAATTCCATTCCTTCCCCCGTCTCATATGTCCCAGGGCTTCGTGCCCTCCTCCCTGCCTTATGCCTCAAAGGAGGATTACGTGATGCGACCTCTACCCTACAGGCAAAGGGGTCCTTTCTCAATTCCCCAAGTGAGCCAGTCTTTTCTGCGTCAGGATGTTCTTACAGCCAATTCCTTTGCCTGGAAGCTTCCTTTACTTAGTTTGGCTTCATCTTCTCAATCCCTTGGCTTTCAATTTAAAGGTTTCTGCCTCAGAACATCTTCCCTGATTGCCCAAATTGGTCAGTTCTCCCTTCTACACACTCTCACCAACCATTACTTTCCCTCTATAGCAGGTACGTCAGCAATATTTACTTAATTAGCTGTGTGATTACTTGTGTACTGTGGAAAGCTTCTATAAGAAGTCATGCTTTCTCCTACTACTTCTTAAATAGTAAATGACATAACAGTCTGACGGGCTACCACATAACAGAGCTTCACATGACAGCAGTCCAGTGAATACCTGTTGAATAAGTGAATAAAAAGCCACCACTAAAAGTCACAAACAGGAGCTCAGCCAGTAGGGTAGTCTTTAAGCCAAACCATTTTCAGGGAATGGACCTCCATCAATCATGTGGACCTCAAACTCTGAGGGTGATAATGTTAACTCCGTGAATGGCTGTGACTGGCAGGGCCAGAGCCACCCTATGTCAGGCATATTCAGATGTAGAATGCACCTTACACTGAATCATACTTGAGGATCTAATTTTCCAATTTTGGAATTTCTAGAATTTATTTTTATTTATTTAAATTTTTAGAATTTACATACATATTTAAAAAGCAAAATTCAAATGAGTATGTTTAAAGATCTAATTGGCTTTACTAAATGATTCATAAATAGGGTTGCATCCCATCTACCAGAGGCTGTACAAAATGGGAGGTTTTTACAGGAAGAAGTGTGGGGCAAGGGAGTTATTAGCAAGAGAAAAGAGCATTATTTTAAGGCAGGACATCTTTTTCTGGGGGGAAGGGAAGATCAAGGGTTTTATCATACAGATTGGCTCTTCCTCCTCTAGGGGGGACGGAGAGGGACCAGTGACAGATTACTTCATTGGTGCTAACCAGAAAATTCCAGACTGTTGATTAAGGTTACACTTCTGTGGAAGTCAAAACTCAGTCCCATAAGATCACTGAGCAAGCCACTTGGCTTCAAAGTGAGTCTTTCCACAAGATCTCTCTTTGACTTACTTGATTTTGGTTGATTTGAGTGTTGGGGATCATGGTTCCAAAGTTCAAAAATACACTCCAGACATTGGGAATTATCCTGTTTACAGACATCACAATGATGTCCCTGGCATGTTGTATCCTCTTAAAACCTTTAAATGCGTGTTCACAGCCACTGGCCACCAGGCAGATGATTTCTCTAAGACTGGAATGTCAGAAAATAAATGAAGAGAATGACCAACTCAAAATTTCTGAACCTGGAACCGTGACCTACGAATGTCACAGGGATTAAGTAAAAACATCCTGCCACACCAAGGATCAACGGAACTGCAGAGTGGCAGCTGAGAGCGATGCTAGTGCTTTAAATTTAGAACACATCTCACAGTTAGGCTGACAGTCTGATCAAAAGGGAGGAATTGTCAAAAAAGAAAACCATTGGACCAAGATGGCATCACCGTGATACCAAACATAGATTTAATACCTAACCTAATTTTAAAAAATGCATTTAAAGGTTTTAAGAGGCTCCAGCGTGTCAGGGATGACTATCAGCAGGATAATTCGCAATGTCTGGAGTGCACTTTGAAAGTTCGGAGCCGTGGTCCCCAACACCCAAACCAACCAAAATCAAGTACGTCCAAGAGAGACCTTGTAGAAAGAGTCACTTTTGAAGCCAAGTGGCTTGCTCAGTGATCTTATGAAATTGAGTTTTAACTTTCCCAGAAGTGTAATCGTAATCAATCAGTCTAGAACTTTCTGGTCAGCACCAATGAGGTAAGGTGTCATGTGGGCCCTCTCCATCTCTCCCTAGAGAAAGAAGAAGCAATCTGCCTGATAAAACTCTTGCTGTTCCCTTGCCCCCAAAAAAGATGTCCTGCCTTAAAATAATGCTCTTTTCTTTTGCCAATAACTCCCTTGCCCCACCCTTCTTCCTGTAAAAACTTTCCATTTTGTACAGACTCTCAGAATGCCCTTCTAGTTGCTAGATGAGATGCTGTCCGATTCATGAATTGTTTAATAAAACCAGTCAGATCTTCAAATTTACTTGGTTGAATTTCGTTTTTAAATATATATATTTACATAGATACATAAAATCTCCATACTCACGACTTGACAAGGAAATACTGCCCTCCCAGTATTAAAAAAGCTGTTTAAGAAAAGCTAGTGGTACCAATTATTTTCTGGAATCTGACAAATAAAAATGGCAAGTAATAGGATATATTGGAGTATATGAGGAAGCCATTTTGTGTAAACCTAATTCGGCCTGACCTTGTCTTTCCAAAAGGGCCTGACTGAGGCCGTTGAGCATGCATTGTACATCTGCTTTAGAGATTCCCTATGGCAAGAACAAAGGCCCTTGAGATAAAGGTGCAACTTCCCTCCCCCTCCCAACGTTGGCATCTCCTTAAGGATTAAGCATCTTTCCTTAGGCTAGGAACTGATTGCTGCGCTCACCTGTGACCGCCCAGCTCCAGACAATTGACTTGCCTCCTGCTACACCCTTGGAGAGAGCCGACCCACTACCTACTGTGTCCATCAAGCACTGTGCCGACAGGGCAATCTTGTGACTATTGTGGGAGGGACATTTCAATCATATGTGAAACATCCTGTTTGGGGGTATATAACCACTCTGTACACCTCACTTCTTTGGTGCCCTTTCTTCGTTTGGGAAGAAAGGCCCCAGGCCATGGTCCTCAGATTTCAGCTCAGAATAAACTCACCCAAATTTTCATTTACAGATTGGTCATGGATTATTTCCGTCGACAAATCACAAGCAGTATCACACACACAGTGATAAAACCACATTTGTGTAAAGGTACGTTCCGCAAAGCTTTGCCAAGTATTAACTGCAAAATTTTGCAAAATCAGCCAAGGGGACACACCAACTTAACGTACCCTATCTATTTAGGTTTCTCCAACACCTGAAATTATGCCCAGATGAAAAACATTCATAAGCAAAACAAAATTATCCTGGAGTTGGTAGCACAAAAAATTGTGAAAACAAAAAAAGAGAAATCATCTGGAATATGTTTAGTAGTAACTAAAGAACATCAGGTTCTTTTCAATAATTAAAATACATTAATTAGTTCTTGACGATACCCGTCTTTCACAAAATTAACCATAAAGATTTAAATATGTATATTTGGAGGCCTCAAAATATGTTACACAAAATTGCTGAAAGTAATTTAGTAATATTAGAAGATGCAGATACAGAACACGTTTGCCTCAGAGAAGAGCTGTGTGGAACCATGACATGCTAACTAACTGCTGTGGTAGGCAAGAGGGAAGGCAGTCAGCATGGAGTACAACCACGAAAACCCCACCTCCAGAACCTTTCAAGTCAGAGGGTGGGAAAGATGAACTCTGAGACATTATCCTAGCTTGATACATTAAATGCACGATGAATTTACATTTCAATGCACTCTACTGATGTGTATTTAGAAACCAGGAAGAAATGAAAACATTTCACGTTATTCTCCCCAACCAGTTAAGAAAAAATGACCAATTACCAACTGGCTTCAGTCTTAGACCATTTTAAGGGGAAGGTTCTTTCTTTAGAACAGAGAGGCTTTAAAAATACATCAGAGTAAAAAGAAGCGGTTTGTTTTTTATGAAATTTAACTAAAATGTTTTATTGCACCTAATAGAACGGAATTAGACACTCTCAACCCTGAATTTCTTCAACTGACTAAGAGAAAACAGAGTTGGTCTTTCTCTTTTGAAAGTTTCTGCATTTATGAATGGGGCCTTATTAGTGTACGATGCAGATGCAGACAACTACATTTACCTCGAATACAGGCAAAAGAGCTGAGAAAGTTTTGAGAAACAGGATATAGGCACCAAGCACTCCAGCGTTGGCTCCCATCAGCTGAGGATAAAGGCTTGGAAAGGGGCGGCAGCATCAGGGGCGGCAGCATCAGGCCCGGCAGGCACTTTCCTGTTGACACGTTACTAATATTAGCCATCAAAAGCCTGTCAACCTGCTGAGGGTCCCTGAAGGGGAAGTGTCACGTTCAAAAACCTTTACCACAGCACCCGTTTGGATACAACCATAGCAAGAAAGAAGTGGAAAATAACGGCACATCCAAACGCCCAGCCAAGTTGTAAGGTATGCCTTTAAGAATAGTTGAAATGTCAAGCTTCTGACCAGCGAGCTATCAAAAGGTTAACAAATATGCACATTTACATAACCACAGCAAGTAAAAACTTTCAAGATTATATTTGGGACCAGATTGTCACCAAGGGACTACCTTTTTGTTGCCTAGAAAGACTAGTTTAAAATAGGAGAGGAGAGGCTGATTAAATCAAACGAGTGTCGGTTTCAGGACCCCTTCATTTCAAGCCGCGAGAAACTTGTCCCCATCGTGGGTGCCACCTCTGGGCTCCGCACCCCACGCCGCCCGGGGCGGGGTCCCGGGCGAGGAC